>NC_074719.1:3262782-3382782 GCF_947242115.1 Biomphalaria glabrata
ATTAGTTTGCCCGGCACTTTAAAAGAATTGATTTTGTTACCTGTTATAATTCATTCATTCATACTAAGTGTATTTAATACCTTGAGTCATGACATTTTGTTCACTGTGCTTTAAAAAAAGTCAATGTTGATAATGGAGCGCTGCCAGAGTGGAGCGTGCATCTAGTTGGCGCTGCGCCGTTTAAAATTAAATAAAATTTGTAACAAATGTGGGTGTGTATCGTAACGTCACTTCGAGGTGAAAACAGATAGATTTAACATCTTGATGTTCCCTTACTGCTTAATGGGTTAAATATACTGGGTGTAGAGCTGACGAGAAGTCCAGATTGCACAATAGGAACTATATTATGTCTTTAGCGCATCAGAAATATAGTATCTCAGACTACATTCATCTTACTGTCACTCATAACAACGCATTAACTCTTTCTCTCCTAATTGACGATACAATCGTTCATTTGACCTCGTTAAATTAAATTAATGTATAATTTTATAAACTTTTCTTTAATAAATTATAGTTTTTATATAGCGCTACTTTCATGCGTATAGCCGCAGTATAGCGTGTTCAGAGCACTACGGTCCAATCTCATTTGTTGCCCAGTGGGTGGAGGGGGGCATCTGTTAGAAGGTTTTCCGTGCTGTCTTTAGGCGCTCAGTAAACACAACTCTGCTCGAGTCGGGTGTCGAGCCTCGAGCCCCCTTCATAGGTAGCCAAGCCAAGTTCAAGCGCACTTGGTCTCTCGACCATGCATTCACCTTTAGTTCTTTACCAACTAAAACATTTTCTGATAACAAACGAAAAAGTTATTGAAGCTTAAACATAACAGGGGACTAAAATACTAATGAGGAAAAATGAAGAATTCCATCTGAAGGTGGAAAATAATTACGGAGAGAAAGAGTTAACATATTGTGTTGTTTTTTTACTGTCATTTTATCAAATGTCTTGTGTTTTATTTTACTGTCATTTTATCAAATGTCTTCTAATTTATTTTACTGTCATTTTATCAAATGTCTTCTGTTTTATTTTACTGTCATTTTATCAAATGTATTGTGTTTTATTTTACTGTCATTTTATCAAATGTCTTCTAATTTATTTTACTGTCATTTTATCAATGTATTGTGTTTTATTTTACTGTCATTTTATCAATGTATTGTGTTTTATTTTACTGTCATTTTATCAAATGTCTTGTGTTTTATTTTACTGTCATTTTATCAAATGTCTTGTGTTTTATTTTACTGTCATTTTATCAAATGTCTTGTGTTTTATTTTACTGTCATTTTATCAATGTATTGTGTTTTATTTTACTGTCATTTTATCAAATGTCTTGTGTTTTATTTTACTGTCATTTTATCAAATGTCTTGTGTTTTATTTTACTGTCATTTTATCAAATGTCTTGTGTTTTATTTTACTGTCATTTAATCAATGTATTGTGTTTGTTTTCCTACAAATGTACACGCTTGAACAAATTATTTAAAGACATAGTCAGCACAGAAACTCTAGATCTACTTTGTAAACTTTCAATGTAAAAGTTGAATCCCTTGCTGGGTGAATGCTTTTAATGCTTTGATAGACCACAGTTTTAGCATAGAATGTACATTAAATATAGATCTAGGTCAGTATAATACGCCATATTCTCGTGTCGTTATCTAGATTCTAGAATGTAGACAAAAACTCTCATAGCGTAGATCGATCTGTTAACTCTTAAAACGCGTGTAGTAGTTTAGCCTCTAAACATCAGAATTGTAATTTCATTTTGTTTGCCCTCACTGTATAACAGCTCAGCACTTTAAGGGTTAATATTTAGAAAAGCTTATATCAGCTCACTCCTGTCTGTCTGGAAGATATCTCGTACACATTAGTTCTCCCATTCTCGGATCAAGTTGAAACTTTGCACAATTATCATTGTCGAATACAACACGTGAATCAATAGAAAATATTAACAAATTAGCTAATTAATTAGTGGGAGTTAATTATTTTTTTTTTTACATAGAAAGGTCGACAATCCTAGTAATATTGACAATGACACATATTTGTGCTTTTTTAAAAGCATATTTTTTTATTATACTTGTTTTAAAATGTATGAATGTAAAAAGAACTATTATGCTTTTTTTTTTGGTAAAATCGACCCTGGCATTATTATACAATCTGGTCAACATATTTCGTACAAGTGTTCATAATATGTAAAGCTTAATAACGCATACAAAACTGAATACATTAATGATTTTAAGAATTATCCGAAATTTTCCCGTAGGAACGAGAGGAAAATGTAGTTAATCATTTATTGGCCATTTTTCATTTTGTTTAATATTGAATAAGGAAAATAGCTTCTACATTACTGAAAGATATAGTAGCAAGTGCAGAGTTATTTCCCTTAGATACATTTTTTTTTTCGTAAAGGATGTTTTTAATTTGCTGGTTCTGTTTAAAAAAAAGCTTTCCCAGATCATTAAACGTTCTCGGTACAGAGGACCAAAAAAAGAATAGGACCAATTCTTGTCTGTAAAACTATCAGTACATTTTAAGCGTTGGTCTACGTGAAGGATGAATAACTGCAAAAAGTGGTGTCGTCCTACAATTATGTAAGTTCAGACCTTGCGATGAAAAGGTCATCTGTTTCTGTGGCCCACAGTTAACCAGGGTGTCATGTGACCAGCACAACGACCAAACGCCTTTACTTTGCCCCAACTTATGTCAGGTACCCATGCTAGACACTTAGTTTGTATTTTAGTTAGGTAGAGACGCACCGCACCATAGTAGACGCATATTGAACGGGACTAGTGACGCTTTGACTTATTTGGGTTTGAACGTCTTAGAGACAGAAAATCAGTTAGCGAAAGGGTTCTATAGGGTAAAGACGTGTTTTATTGACAGAGACTTAGACCTTTCCATAGATTACATAGTATCTTAATTGTTCATCAGTGTTTTGGACTCAACTATCTACTTGTTAAATTGATGTTGTCCGTCTGTGTCCGTCTGTGTTGTTAGTTAACTACACTGGAATACACCCGAATAAGAAACTCATACATTTGCTGAGTAATTTGTCATAATCTGACAAGCATCAACAGTTAACTGCAGGACAGACAGGCTTCCAGCACACCCATTATACTCAGAGGCGCCCTCAGAGAGTAAAAATCCCAAGGATTCGAACCCGGGACCACGCCAAGCGCATTTCCACTCAGCCACTGTGTGTAAATAGTTTGCTCTACTAATATATTGTTATTTGTAATGCCTGATTGTAAATCAAAGTTTCTCACTGATAATACAGATTATTATTATTATTATGTTAGAAATGAACGAGTAGTCATTCTCTGGCGCTGCCAGGGTCGAGTTTCGCTAAAGAGAAACAAAATTCATCGTAGTCCCTTTAACAGTTTCCACTGAGGAATTTTCTGGTGATGTGGCAGGTCTGCAGCAGTACCGCCCTCTGACAGGCAACGAAGATGTTTCTACTTTTTTATTTTTTTAGGGGGGGGGGAGATAACATCTTTTCTAAGAGTCTGTTCTCCTATGATACTACCTTATATTTACAGGTTCAATCTATACCTTTATCTGATTAAAAATATACGCGGTATATAAGAGTTCTCTATCAGTCCCAAGATTTAGGTGAAGTGCAGTATTTCACTCGACCAGCAGCCCTATCTTATCTTATCTTATATAATACAGACGTTACTTCAAAAAAGAAGATGATTACGTCCTACGCGTCATGCATTTAGTCATGCATATTAACCAATGACTTAAATTCTGC
Organism: Biomphalaria glabrata; assembly: GCF_947242115.1. Taxonomy (NCBI): domain Eukaryota; kingdom Metazoa; phylum Mollusca; class Gastropoda; family Planorbidae; genus Biomphalaria; species Biomphalaria glabrata. The sequence continues at coordinate 3,266,526 of NC_074719.1, forward strand.
CAAGTCACTGGTTTTCCTGGCTAGCTCAGGCAACCCATTGCATGCTCTAATAGCACTAGGGAAGAAGGAGTATCTGTGACCTACATATTTGAACTTATAAAACGCAGAGAAAATCAGACTGCTGTCTCTTTTAAACCTTTTGTTTTAACTCTTTCTCTCCTGATTGACGATACCATCGTTGATTTGACCCCATTAAATCAAATTAATTTTTGGTATCAGAGAGTATAACTTGTGTTATATAAAAAGAGCATGCATTCTCCTATAATTCTATACCAAAAGTAACGTTTTCTGATAACAAACAAAAATATCATTGACGTTCAATCCTAACAGGGTAGAATGTACAAATGTGAAAAATGAACAATTCTGTCAGAACGTGGAAAAATAATTACGGAGAGAAAGAGTTAAAATGCTGCTGTTCGTTAGTCGCATTGTGCCGAATGGATTGAAACTCACCAGAAAGCGATGCATTCAAAAGATGTGTTAAACTTGATTTATACAGGGAAGTCTTGATAAGATCTTTTATAAAAGGCTAGATGAGGGCCATTTTTATAAGGGAACACTATGAAATCTTGTACATACCTAACAATAATTCACTCAAAGAGTTGAAGTTTATTGTTTAAATTGTTTGAAAACTTTTTTTTTGTTTACAGTAGTGCCTCTTCACATGTCTACACAACAATTGAAAGATTTAGAAATATAGAGTGAAGAAAGTTATTATTGTTTGGAAAAAAATTGTCAGTCTTTAAATTTTCGTTTAAATTAGCTAAACGTCAAAAATATGTGCGTCAATTCCGCGTTTTAATATCTTATCTTATATAATACAGACGTTACTTCAAAAAAGAAGATGATTACGTCCTACATTTAGTCATGCATATTAACCAATGACTTAAATTCTGCCAAGTCACTGGTTTTCCTTGCTAGCTCAGCTCAATATGCCTCATCTCTACGTGCATTCTAAAAAATAGTGCCCTTTTCATCATAAAATTTGACGTTGATTCATTTCAAAATACGTTTCTGTTAATTGCATATAAAAGTCAAGCAACAATCCAGCATCGTTTTTTTTTTATTTACTTTAAGTATATACAATTATACATATTAGATCTATGTGTTCATTTGTCATGCGTTTGGTCTTAGTGAAGAAAAAAAAACATGTTATGTGTTATGAGCATTTCAAACTCAGCACTGACTGTCTTATGGTTTAAGACTAAGACTGCTTTATTGATCCTTACGGAAATTTGTTGTGATTACAAGGACTCTTTTCTCATATAAATACAACACAACAGAAAAATACACAAAAATACAACAGACACAACATAAAGAGTTCATTCAGCGACTACACACAGGCATCTTGGTGCTTTTCATGTTCCCTGATCAATGAGTGGCGGTGATAGAGTCTGACAGAGTGAGGTACGAACGAGTTTTTATACCTCTCCGTTCTTGTTTTGATTGACAGCAGTCGCCCACTTCGCGACGACCTGACGTAGTTCTGATGGAGCGGGTGGCCGTTGTCTTCCAAGATTTTTTCTATTTATACAGATTATATCTATGTGTTCATTCGTAATGCGTTTGGTCTTAGTGAAGAGAAAAACAACACGTTATGTGTCATGAGCATTTCAAACTCAGAACTGACTGTCTTATGGTTTTGTTGAGGCAATAGAGAACTGGGTTTACGGCATAAACGCAGTACATGCCCCATGTAAGAATCTTGTATGCCCAAATGGGAAAGTCAAGCCCAGTCGTAGCATACATTATGTACACAACCCAACCAGGTAGCCATCCAGCCGTGTAAATGACCAGCAGCAGCCCGACATAGCGAAATGATTTGACGCAGGATTTATGCTTTGACGTTGCTATGGTGATATCTCTTTTACAGCTGGTGCTTTGGGGAACACACGATGATTCTAAGCTGGTGTTTCGAGTCGAAGTAGCTGGAGGATTCAAGCTGGTGTTTCGAGTCGAAGTAGCTGGAGGATTCAAGCTGGTGTTTCGAGTCGAAGTAGCTGGAGGATTCAAGCTGGTGTTTCGAGTCGAAGTAGCTGGAGGATTCAAGCTGGTGTTTCGAGTCGAAGTAGCTGGAGGATTCAAGCTGGTGTTTCGAGTCGAAGTAGCTGGAGGATTCAAGCTGGTGTTTCGAGTCGAAGTAGCTGGATGATTCAAGCTGGAGTTATGTGCCTTCTTTTTGTAGGACCGGTTCACGAGATTCAGTATTTCACACAGGACTAGAAAATACATGACCCACATGAGTATCAGTGACGCTAGAAACATGACTCCAAATAGAAACGTGAATAACGCCGACACATCAAAGTTGTTGAAGTTGTGGATGTTCTCAGAACACTCGTCCAAATCTTTCGTTTGTATAAAGTACCACAATACAATGATGCCAACCGGTAGCGACCAACAAGCAGCGACAGTGACATACGCGGTTGTAGCGGAAAGCGACCTGTAGACCAACGGTTTACAGACCAATAGAAACATATCTACAGACAAACTTGTTACGTGTAAATTTGTCACCAAAGTCAAACAGTAATCAACGTAAAAATAGACGGCGCATAAAGAATTGACCTTTAGATATCTGCTGCTTATTAGATCCAGCAAAGATAGAGGCATTTCAAATAGTCCGTAGATGGCGCCACAGACAGCGAATGACAGCATGCATAGTTTTGTTATAAAGCTGTTCTTTCCGTTGTTTGGCCTAGTCTGTAATCCTCGTTGAAAATCAGCTATCAGTGTCTTCACCATGGCTAACATCATCACTCCATTACTTAAGATTGTGAACAGTGTCACTAAAGATATACAAATACAGACCACGACAAGCAAGTGTTTGTCATTGATGTACGATCTGGTATTTGTATACAACTCTGATGAATATTGAACATGTATTGACGTATTCATGATCTCTTCAAGTGATCCACTGATTTAACTCTTTCTCTCCTAACTGACGATACCAGCGTTGATTCCACCGGAATGTGGTAAATAATTACGGAGAGAAAGTGTTAATGGCATTACAGCATATCCCAAAATGCTAGAGCTATGGCTCACTAATCACTAAATCAGTTTGTTCCTTTGTTTGATTAACCACAGACAATGTAGGGCAACGAGCTCATGGTGTTGACATTCACGCAAGTCGTTACCACTGGTCTGTTTACCACTATGTCGTATCCAGTTCTGGAAATTGTCCAATCACGGAAATGAATAAGACTTCACTATGAAACTCTAAAACAGCGGTTCTCAACCTTTTAGGCTCGGCGACCCCTTTTTACAATCCCCCACTCTGCCGCGACCCCCCCCCCCCCACAGAAATAGATGAATAGACCCAAAAAATCCATTTTTTCGATGTTCTTAGGTGACCCCTGGCAAATCGTCAATCGACCCCCAAAGGGGTCGCGACCCACAGGTTGAGAACCCTAGCAATAAAAGAATGCAATTACTTTTTTTTTAATGGTAATTTGATGTGTCAAGGGAATCTTCTATATTTTAAACTTGCTATTTTAAATTGTTTCACGTTTTAGGTGCTCCCATCTTTATTTTGTCGCAAGTTTACATTCCAGGGTTACATCAAGGTTTGCTAACGTGTGTCTTGTGAAACTCTAAGGTCCTCCCACAGGGTCCCACAGGGTCTGAAAAGGTGCTCCACGAGCCGTTAACGCTATTAACTAGTGGTCCTACAACGCAAATTAATTCCTACGTCAATGCAGAAATAAATAATCTTATTAGCTTTTCCTTTATGACGGAAAAAATCCCATAACAAATCCCATAGCAAATCCCATAACAACATTAAAATGAACTATAACTTTATCTAGATTCGGACTAACAATGATTATAAATTAAGATACCTATAATAAACCATACTATAATTAATAGTTGAGTTTGAAAAGTACCCAAATATTTCAAAATTTATTCCCTACACCTAACATACGCAAATCGTGAGTTTTATTTTTTATTCTACAGAATGAAAGTATAGAAACAGGCTTGACGGCTTAACAGATACAATGAAGCTTATCACTATCATGGAGGCGCGGTGGCTGAGCGGTAAAGCGCTTGGCTTCCAAGCCGGGGACCGGGGTTCGAATCCTGGTGAAGACTGGGATTTTTAATTTTGGGATCTTCGGGCGCCTCAGAGTCCATCCAGCTCTAATAGGTACCTGACATTAGTAAGAAAAAAGTCGGTTGGTCGTTGTGTTAACCGTAGGCCACAGAAACATCTGCCTTATATAGACCACAAGGTCTGAAAGGGGAACTTTTTTGTTAATGAATATCATCATGATATCAAGATGTTATGATGTTTAGGTACACAATGTCATCAAAGTCATACACTTTAGTTTTCAAAATTAATGTCTGTTTTTAAGTACAACTTTATACTTAAAAGTAAAATAATAATGCTGAATTTAGAACATAATTTAAATTGTACCTTTACCTGTGTCTAAGTATGTTAGACCGTTGGGGCACCATGCAAGATTTGTCAACCGTCTTTCTCCATTCCTCTTTTCATGTGCCTTAGTTAGAACATCTTTCAATAGCAAGCCCGTCTTTTATGTTGTCTTCCCATCACTTTCTCTGTCAGCCTCTTCTTCTTTTTCCTGGTACTGTTCCCTGGAGGAAGGTCATTGCGAACAAATCAACTTATAAATAAAAAAAATCTGTTCCGCTAAATTTTCCGAAAGTGTTTAGTTGTAGAAAAAGATGAGAAATTCCTCTATACTATCAAAGTCATCCTTCAGATATTTTTCTGTCTTAGGAAGCTACGAAAATTTTAAAATTAAACCGCGAGCTTCTGTTCGAATTTAAGCCGTAATTTTTTTTTTTTTTTTGAAATAAAATATATTTAAAAGCTATCACGGCAACCTTCACACAGATACTCCTTTCTTTCTTCCTTCCTCCTTTCCTAACTGGTCCGGACAAATGACATTGAGAGCGCACTGAAAAACTAAAAGTATGAAATTGCGCTAAACAATAACAATTTGTAATCACACAGATTAATAATTGTTAGTCTAGAGATCTGTTACAAATTTAGTTACATGGATGATCCAAACTAATTGATACAATTACACTTCCTAAAGGGCCTAAGCTTTTTAAAAAATTATTCTTGTTTTCTTGTTAATACTTTGAAAAAAAAATTATTTAGTCAAATTAGAATTTTCCCAGTGAGCCCAATGATCTAGTAGGCTAACACCTTTCCCAATAATATATATCACTTGTCGAATCTCTATAAAAATCTTAAAATTAAATATCCGATAATCATGAACACATCTGTAGTATTTTATCGCAAGAAAAAACCGAACATGTTTCTTTAAGGTAATAGAATATAAAAATATCCAGAGCTTTTTTTTTTTTGGTAAAAAAAAAAAATAGGTGCCGGTACTCAGTGATGGATTGCCTAAATTTTAACTACTAATAAATTAATACTAAACGTTAAAATACAAGAAAAGCAATACTCCCCCCCCCCCCACATTGAAAAGGAGCCGGTACGCCGTATCGGTGCGTAACGTCACAAAAAAGCACTGCAATTAGGTACACTGCAATGCAGTCGATCCAGGTCAATACAGATTATTTCACTAACCTTATCTAGTTCTACTGTAGCGTTGGTGTTAGTTATAGATAATGCGATAATGTTCTTCGAGAGTCTGAATGTGTATTTTAAAAATACTGTTTTAAGAGCCACTGCAATTAATCCTCTTCGAAAAGTGGACACCCGAGTTGAGATGTAAATGCCATTTTGAAACCGAGGCTTTGTAAATTTAACATTTCATCTGGCGAGAGAAAAACTACTCAGTTTCTATGTCTTAATCATAAAGAGTTTCAACAGGATTGGATCTTATCTGTATAAGTTGAAACAAATAGCGAGAGAATTAATTTTTAAAAAGTCGTGAGATAGTGTTAATGTATGACTATTGACGAACAGATGGTTAACTACTTATGTGAATGACAACAAACTTAAATTTGGTACGTGGTTAAATTCGTATTGGAAGTTAATCATGTTTCATATAGGTAAGAAGATCGCCAACGTGTGTTTTGATAAATATAAGTACACAATTAAAACTTGTACGCGTAAAGCTATTTCAACGATACAAATAAAACAAATTGGGGAAAAAATTATCACTCAAATGTACTAGTGTAAGGACACCACTGGGACACCTGTTCATAAAATGTATGTCATACTTTGTCGATAAAGCATTTTGATAACAGTTCTGTCCTATTCTTGTTTAATCAAGATTTGGATTTCTGCTGAAATAATACAGACATAAATGCAGACATAATTTAAATGCGATTTTTTAAACATTTATAATAATAATAATACTAATAGTAATAATAATAATAATAAAAGTCCGAAGATTAATTAGAAATGCAGTGTTTCCCGTGGCTACGCAGCCCCAGCAGTGATCTACATATTTTGCCCCATCTAGGGCAAGCACAGTCATTGTCCACCGTTGGTCGATTTAGATTCTCTTTTCGCCGTCTGCGTTTGTCCTCGGCAGCGGATTTTCTTTATGTCTCAAATGTGTATCCCGCGGCCTTTGTGAGTGACCTCCATCTGTCTCGTTCTGAGGCCGCATGCAACTAGGTGCTCTATTCTATGTCAGCCAAGGCAAGTTGGCGCCTAAGCTGATCTTTAAAGCGCTTCCGTGTGGCACCTCTGTTACGTCGACCACCTTTCAGATCACCAAAAAAAAAAAAGACTGCCTTTTGCATACGTTCGACCCCAGACGGGATACGTGCCGAAGATGTGGCCGATGTGCAGCAACCAAAGCCTCCGCAACGTCGAACAAGGGGAAGCCCTACACCATAGCCAGAAAAATATAAAAATACTTTAAAAAAATACTTAAAAAAAAAATAATACCTTCTTTCAACATAGTATAAAGCGATTATTGCTCTCTCTAATTACTAATAAATCTTAGATTAAAAAAATTGTTTTTTTTATTCCGACCCCATTCGACAAAAGATCATGGTTAAACAATTGTATGAATCTACCAGACTTAATATTCTAATGGCAGGCCTTTCGATGTAGGCTTATAGACGGTGCGCAAAATGTTCTTGAATTTATTAAGTTTTTTAATGAATAGAGATTTCTTGTGGAAATACCCAAAGACGTTTAGTCTGTTCAAGATAAATATGTTCTGTTCTGCTAACAAAATTTAAATATTTCTTTTAAAACGGTCAAACGAGAGGTTCCCCAGTGTAACCAACGAGCTACTAATTCTTTTCCCAACGATAAACACAGACTTTTGAATTTCTAGGAAAATTGATAGAGCTGTTTTAAGGACATGTTTATGCTGTTCTATCTCATTTTTTTTTCCCAACAAAGTTTTACCCACCCATTTGGAATGTAAGTCTTGAAAGTGGTATTGTAAAAATGAATATAATTTATTTGTTTAAACGTCTGTCATTTCAACCAAGTATGATTTTGAATGACAACTGAACCTGACTTACTATATTGAACTAGAAATAATTTACCATGTTTAAGTTGACATATTTAATATTTGGAGTATCTTTTATATTTTCCTAGCCACAGTTCTTTTATTGTTGTGTTATGGCCCACTAACAGGTATGGCATTAAGATAATCTCACTAATTCATTAATAATCAATAGTGAGAATTAGTGTGTGTGTGCGCATATATATGTAATTTTGCTCCATCCAGGGCAAGCACAGCCATTGTCCACCGTTGGTCGATTTAGATTCTCTTTTCGCCGTCTGTGTTTGTCCTCGGCAGCGGATTTTCTTTATGTCTCAAATGTGTATATATATTGTGACGTACCGGCACCTTTTTGTAAAAAATATTACTTTTCTTGTATTTTAACGTATATTGTTAATTTTTAGTAGTTAAAACTTAGGCAATCAACTACTGAATACCGGCACCTAATCATTGAGTACCAGCAACAATTTTTTTTTACAAAAAAAAGCACTGTATATATATATTCACCAATCGTAAACAAACAACATTGAGTCACGTGCTTTTCTATCTTTTCTAGACAAATTACGATCTAATTTTAATCACGTGACAGTTTTTTTTTCGTTGTTTTATCAATATTATCACGTGATCGTTCGTTTTGGTGAATGAGGTTCACTCTCGCAACGAGTTGAAACTTTAAATAATTATTTATTGTACCTAACAAAACGTGAATGAAACAAAAGAAATTAACCAAATAGTCAATTTTTTATTGGTAAGTTATTATTTTGTTTGATATTGAATAAGGGAAATAAATTATACGTTCCTGAGAGGTACAGTTGTAAGTGCGGACTTCTTTCCCTTACACTATTTTTTCTAAGGATTTTTTTTTTATTTTGGACCCATTGAAATTGGACGAGCATTGACGCTATTTATGTCTTTCATTTTTACTGTAGCCTTGACGTCTCCTATAAAACCACATAATAATTAATAAGTAATTTGATATTAGAATCCACCATGAGACGATTTAGTGTAAAAGTGAATTATTACACTAAATGCGATTCATCTTAAGTGCTTTAGTAGATCTAGATTCCGTATCTCCTAATAAAAGGTAACATTTATTAAGTAGCCCCTATTTTCTCCCTTTTCCGAATGTAAATATAAGTTTACCCCCTCAGTGACGTCATTGACATGTTTGCAGTGTCCGAACGTGAACAGCACCTCGTCTTGTAAGGCGCACGTGACCTGTGCAGCAGACGAGGTAAGATTTCCAACTTACAAATAGACTTTTCGAATAAAACTAGGTCAATATTGACATGTTAAATCTAAGAACCTTTTTTAAAAACGTATTTTCAGACCATGACAAACTATTTTTAACTTTTGAGATAGTGAAGTAAAACATAAAGTTCCTCTTTTAGACCATGTGATCTATAGAGAGGATGATGTAAACGTCATCAGTTGATGTGCTCCACGGATAACAATAGTGTTATATGGCCAGCACAACGACCAACTGCCTTTACTTTTCCCCAACTAATGCCAGATTCCCATCAGAGGCGTCCTAAAGATCCCGAAATTAAATATCCCAGTCTTCACCACGATTCGAACCCGAGGGCCAAGCACTTTACCACTCAATCCCAGTGCCTTAACTCTTTCACACCGTAATTATATTCCGCGTTTGGGTAGAATTATTCATTTTGCTCATTTGTGTTTCAATCCCCTGTTATGATTAAACTTCAATAATTTTTTTTGTATGTAATCTAGAAATGTTATATTAGTTATATTTGGCTCCTTCTGTCTTGGAAGACAATGGATGAGTATAGATGAGTCACTGTCTTCGGTTTCGTCTTTAGACGGGGCAGAATCTAATGTGACTGATCAAGACAATTCTGGAGCGGCTGAGTTTGCCACAGTTCGTGCATGTATATGCATCTATCCTAGGGCTAGCTGACTGGGCAGCTTTCTTTTTCTTTCTCTTGACTGACGCAGTTTCGTTTCTTTTGCACTCAGCGAAGTTCGTACCAGCAAGTACAGTCTGTCTCCATGCTGTCCGGTCTTGGTACATACTTATAGAAGTATGCATGCTCTTTTTATGTAACACATATTTAAATTTATAAAACCAAAAATATATTTAATTTGATGGAGTCAAATCAACGTCGGTATCGTCGGTTAGGAGAGGGGCTATGGTAAAGATAGAACACTGACATTACCTTCAAGTTGGATAGATCCACTATTTAGACGCAAAAATTAACGTGTCTCTTGCTATAAACTTACCAAATACACAAATACCTTTCTGAATGTTTCTAAATTGACAGCACTGTTACACAGAGAAGCGATACACCAGCTCACTGAGCGAGTATTACAGCATGGGATGTGTAAAGTCTTTGGTAAGTAGTCAGGATTTAAATGAAACATCTTATTCACATGCAATTGTCATAGAGAAACCTTTTCATATTTCCCTTACATTGATCTTATTTTGCGCTAAATAACGGGAAGAGTTTAGAAATTTAATTCTGCATTGCTAAAACATGTGTACAAAAATGACCATATAACTGAAAATGACCACATAACTAAAAATGACCGTATAACTGAAAATGACCATATAACTGAAAATGACCATATAACTGAAAATGACCATTTAACTGAAAATGACCATTTAACTGAAATGACCATATAACTGAAAATGATCATATAACTGCAATGGCCATATAACTGATAATGACCATATAACTGAAAATTACCATTTAACTGAAAATGACCATTTAACTGAAATGACCATATAACTGAAAATGATCATATAACTGCAATGACCATATAACTGAAAATGACCATATAACTGAAAATTACCATTTAACTGAAAATTACCATTTAACTGAAAATGACCATATAACTGAAAATGACCATATAACTGAAAATGACCATATAACTGAAAATGACCATATAACTGAAAATGACCATTTAACTGAAAATGACCATTTAACTGAAAATGACCATACAACTGAAAATGACCATATAACTGAAAATGACCATACAACTGAAAATGACCATATAACTGAAAATGACCATATAACTGAAAATGACCATATAACTTAAAATGACCATATAACTGAACATGAATGTTGCGATCTATAAGGCCAATGGTGTATAGATCATCTGTTTCATTGTCCCACGGTTATCAGCCAGCACAACGACCAACCGCCATTACCTTTCCCCAACTAATGTCAGGTACCCAAAAAAAAGCTGGGTAGATTCAGAGACGATTCAGTGAAGGTTCCGAAATCGAAAATTCCATTCTTCACCAGGGTTTGAACCCGGGACACCTCCGTTTGGAAGCCAAGCGCTTAACCATTCATACTCCGATACTTTCGGATAACATTAATATATTTTCCTAAACAACACACGTTTTATATAAAATGGTAATTATGATTTAGTCTAGCCACCAATGAATGTAGATTAACTAGCTCAATGTAGGCTATGATGGTTCAACTAAAGAACAAACCAAAGGGATTTTTTTTTTGGGGGGGGGGGGGGTGCGGCAGGGGAGTGACACCATCATCTGACCGCACCGGGTGACACCTGTCCTAGTGACCCCACTGTGCACAATGATCTCTTTTCCTCACAGGCGCTGGGTTCCGTTATTAAAGTAAATCAATGACACTTCGGGCAACAGGCTGGCAAAATTTTAAGCAAAATACAGTCGCTCAATCTCCATGGGCGTAGCCAGGGGAATAATGTTCAGCCCTCCTCAAAATAAAATATCTCGAACATTAAACCTCCTAGCATTCAATAACCTACATTCTAAAGTGTTAGTTAGTATAGAGACGCACCATTGTTGACGGACTTTGAACGCGATAATAAGTGACGTCATGGACAGTGGGGTTTAGCTTGTTTGCGTTGGTATCTGTCAGTTGGTGTCAGGACTTCAGGGTGACAACATCTTATTACGGACACAGACTTGACTGCGGCCTTTATGTATAAAACTTTATTTAAGTATCTAACGGTCTGGACTAAGTTTCTACATCTTGTTATTGTGATAAGATTTGTTATTCTTAGTTATTGAGTACATTGAATACGCCCGTACAAGAAACTCAAAACATTTGTCGAAGTCAGCCATCATACATAAATTATACTGCAGAACAGTGCAGTGAATAGCAGATTTGATGTTTGGCCCACAATTTCCCGGGTAGAAGTATAGCAGGATAGTACGCTGTAGACACATCAAAAATAGTATTTATTAAGTTCCGAATGCAGGTCAAACGCTTAACGCCAAAGATCTGTCTGCCTGGCCAAAAGTTTGTACACGTTATTTCTCCCACACCCAATCTCGGATCAACCTGAAATTGTGCATAATTATTTCTTTTACCTGACAACACAGGAATCAATTTAAAAAATAGTTAATTACCTATTGGTAAGTGATTATTTTGTTTGGCATCTTGAACAAGGGAAAGAAATCGTACATGAAAGATGCGGTGATATAAGTTAAATTGGTCCCCTTGAGGAATCTTGATCCCTAATTAATTTTTTTTAATGCATTTAAAAAATGATCATGTAAGATACCCCCTTCCTCCCTCCCCTTTTCCCCGCTGGTCCAGACAAATAATAAAATCATAGCGCATTAAGAAAGCTAAAAGCAAATGAAAAAAATAATTTGTAGTCAGTAGAGAGTATAATTACACGACTGATCCAAACTAATCGATATAATTGCACTTAATATAAGCTTTATTGTTTTCAACGTATTTTTATGCAATTGAATTTCTTTTTGCAACGATTTACTCATTTGGGTAAAACTGCATGCTTATAGGTAAGAACCAAGAAGAAAACAAACAATTATAACTTCATATTTCCATAGCCCTTTATACTGTTCACAGATGGGAACAAGAGGTCAACAGTCAACAATAAGTAAACAACTACTATTAGCGCCAAGGTGGAAAACAAAACATATTATCCAGAACGACTGCACCTTTGCGCACCATATCAACAGTTCTTAATTTAACACTTTATTATGTTAAACGAACGCACCATATCAACATTTTAATTATAACACTTTATGTTGAACGAGTGCACCTTTGCGCACCATATCAACAATTCTTGTTTTAACACTTTATTATGTTGAACGAGTGCACCTTTGCGCACCATATCAACAGTTCTTGTTTTTACCATTGCATGTTCAGCTAACCATTCGCTTAAATTTTTTGTGACAGTATTGCCCACAAATCGATAATGACGTTTTAGTTGGAAAAAGATTCCCATTGAGAAAAGATACTGAGACAGATTTACTAAGGAGAGAATCTTCGTGTTTCAAATGCTGTTCCTCAGATAACTGCAATTTATTTTTCTGTGATTTAACAGGTGAGCTTAAGTTGAATCTACATTAACTTTCTAACTTTTCCATGCTCAGTACCTGCGCGGTACCAAAAATCGCATATTTTTATCTTTTTACTAAGGGAACGTACGGTTATATTAAAAACAAATAAAAAGTAAAGTTTCCCTTTCAGACCTTGCGATCTATGGGGCTGATGATGTTAAGGTCATCTGTTTCTATGGCCAACGGTTAACAAGCAGGGTGTTATGCAGCCAGCACAAAGACCAACCGACTTTACTTTCCCCTAATAAAGTCAGGTACCCGTTAGAGTTGGGTGGACTCAGGGGCGCCCTAAATATGCCGAAATTCAAAATCCCAGTCTTCAACGAGATTCGAACCCAGGACCCCAGGTTCGGAAGCCGAGCGCCTAACCACTCAGCCACCGCGCCCCCATACGGAGATTACATAACGGCTAAAGGGGGAGGGGTATAAAATTTGTTATGGTTTGTTACATGAGGTAGGGGGATCTGAAGATTTCATACGTTGCAACAAATATTTAAATAAAATAACAGAAAAAAAAAAGATCATTTTGACTATCGTGTTAATTGTTTTATGTTATCACAGCACCTTCAGTTGACATTATGTTTGTTAACTCTATCTCTCCTAACTGACGATACCAACATTGGATTCCACTAGAATGTGGTAAATAATTACGGAGAGAAAGAGTTAACGCGCTTTATAATTTTAAAGTAGTGTCATTAACAGATAGAGAGTTCCCTTTGCCTTTCGCGGGTTCGACTTTCACTTAGCGCCAGGTGTTGTGAATTCGGTGTTCGCTTGTTTGTCATGGGGTATGAGTGCCATCCTTAAGTTAGGCCCCTGTCCTGTCACTGTCCAGTGGTTGAATGGGTCAGCCTCGAGGCGGTAACGTGAGGTCAGGACTACAGAAGGGCAGTTAAACGACTACTCCTGTTGGTGTAGCTGTGAAATAGAAACTTAGCACTGAATAAAAATGCTTCAGAGCGATATTAAATAGAGCTAGACGAATTTCTTACTTTGATTAGAATTAGAAAGTCATGACACATGAGTTTTCAAAAAATATTTGTGACTTGGCAAAATTGAGGTCATTGGTTAATACGCATGACTGAATGCATGACGCGTAGGACGTAATCATCTTCTTTTTTTAAAGTAACGCCTGTATTATACAAGATTAGATATTAATGGAAAAAAATACCCCATTTTTTAAAACTCCACGGATTATTCGGTGGCCACCCGATGAATATTTACAATATTAGGGAAAAGACAACTGAATATGTCATGGAAGAGCAAATGGAAGTCGAGTTTATTTCCCCTAGAAAATGATAATTAACAAATGTTTCTTTTTGTGAAATTCGAATTTTCTTGTTTTGTTACTTTATATGGGCAGGGGGAGATGGAGGGTGAGTTTTGATACTATTTGTTATAAGAGGGTGGAGTGGAGGTTATAAAAACATAATTTTTGGTGTTAGGTAATATCCGGACGTTCCCTAGTTTTGACTTTTCTTTTTTTTTTTCCCTGACCATCGTGCGATTAGCTACAGAGAACCCAGAGGCGTCTACCACAGACACTGAACTAGACCTGCGTCTCGTGGATGGATTCACAAAGTACGAGGGAAACGTGGAAGTATTTCATAGCAACAGATGGGGCGCCATCTGTGATGATGATTGGAGCGACACCAGTGCCGAAATAGTTTGTTCCATGTTAGGATTTCAAAGGTACCTGACATGTTTTCGATAATTTATCTTTTCACGTTTCCTATCATTAGCTTATTTTATCTTATAAAATACAGACGTTTTTTTTTAAAAAAGAAGATGATTACGTCCTACGCGTCATACATCTAGTCATGCATTTTAACCAATGACTTAAATTCTACCAAGTCACTTGTTTTCCTGGCTAGCTCAGGCAACCCATTCCATGCTCTTATAGAACTAGGGAAGAAGGAGCATTTGTACAGATTTGTCCTAGCATATGGGATGAGGAATGTGCCTTTATCTTTGTGTCTTTCTGAGTATTTTTTAGATTTTCTTTCGTATTTGAAGATTATGGTTCAGTGTTTTATGTATAATTGCTACTTTACTTTTGAGTCTTCTCTCCTGTAGACTATATTTCTCTGTTGATTTTTAAAAAGGTGTTACTCTAGTCAAATGTGAATATTCGTGTATCATCTTCGTGGTGGACTGGAAACTGGAAGTTGAGCGGATATTTCGAAAACGCTCTAACGATTTCCCCCCCCCCCAAAAAAAAAAAAAAAATTAACAGTTATTCTATTTTTTTGGAGAAACAATTACCACGTTGGTCACAAATTGTAAAGAAAATAGTGAAACTCTTGTTTTTGTATAATTTTCAAAATATAATCATCGTAAAAATAAAATTGGATAACGCCTTTTCAAACACTGCTTCAGTGGGAATTCCCGCAATCAACACAAATGTTTGTTTGTATTTTGGTAATGATTTGTATGAATAAATAGACGTACATACACATTTTGCACACTATGTGATGTAGATTGTGGATTGCTGATTAAAAACGTGATAGCGTGATTCCTGTTATATAAAATTGGATGTCGCCTTTTTAAACACTGCTTCAGTGGGAATTCCCGGCAATCAACACAAATGTTTGTTTGTATTTTGGTAATGGTTTGTATGAATAAATAGACGTACATACACATTTTGCAACTATGTGATGTAGATTGTGGATTGCTGATTAAAAACGTGATCGCGTGATTCCTGCTATATAAAAGACTCCTTGCAAAAGTAAAGGATTACATTGCATGGATCCATAGGTCTCGTCACTCTCCTGGAAATTAACATACCGAGATGAAAAATATTTCTAACTAATTGATTTCAAAGTATAAAAATGATTACCAACAAATGAACGCTACAAATATAGAGCATTTCTTTAAAAAAACTGGTTTTATGGTGGGGAGAAGAGAGAGGTGAGGTGGGGGGGGGGTAAAGTTTGAATGGAAACTCATAATCAGGCATCATCCCCTCTTGATTTATTTGTATTAGGCCTATTGATAGAATGCTAGAATAAAGTTTTAAAAGGGGCATAATTCAACAATGGTTAAAAGTAAAAATAAGAAAAATAAAACTTGATAATAATCCCGAATGTGACAAACTTTGAAACAACAGTAAACCAAGAGAGCAAGAGAGATCGAATAGCTAGTAATTTGTCTGAGGTAATTTATCTGAAATCGGAAGTAATCTATCTGAAATCTTAAGTAATTTATCTCAAATCTGAAGAAATTTATCTGAAACCTGAAATCTAAAGTAATGTATCTGAAGTAATGTATCTGAAATCTGATATTTTATCTGAGATCTGAATTGATATATCTGAAATCTGAATTATTTTATCCGAAACCTGAAATCAAAAGTATTTTATCTTAAATCTAAAGTAATTTATCTGAAATCTGAAGTATTTTATCTGAAAAATAGTGGGCCTAATCTTAGAGTTAGTATGTTGTATAAAGGAGGTATTGTCTTTTTAAAAAAAATAAAATAATTGTCATGTTGCTCTTGTTAGACATACATCTTTTCAGTTATTTAAAAATTTGATTCATTTCAGATGGAGCGCTAGACCAACAAATGGCAATGAATTCCATTCCTCTAGTTCTTTCTACTGGCTTGATGATGTGCTATGTCCTCCCTCTGCTACCACTTTATGGACCTGCGCTCATAAGCCGTGGGGCCAACACAACTGTTTAGCGGGCAAAAATGCAGGAGTCAAGTGTTACCCGAGTACACATTTATTTTATCAAATATTTTTATTATTCTATTAAATACTAATAATATAATTGTTCTGTTTAGCTGATTATTATATTATTATTATTATAGCTTTTTTATATAGAACGATACACTCATGCTTATAGCACGCTCAAAGCGCTATGATCCAATCTCATTTGTGGACCAGTATGTGTGTGTGTGTGTGTGGGTGGGGGTAATTGGGAGAAGGTTTTCCGTGCTGCCTTTAGGCGCTCAGTAAACACAACTCTGCTCGAGTCGGGGGTCGAACCTTGACATTGGTAGCCAAGCCAAGTACCTAGCCTCTCGACCACGCTTCCCACATATCTTACCTTATCTTATCTTATATAATACAGACGTTACTTGAAAAAAAAGAAGATGATTACGTCCTACACGTCATGCATCTAGTCATGCATGTAAACCAATTACTAAAATTCTGCCCAAGTTACTGTTTTTTTCTTGCTGACTCAGACAACTCATTCCATTACTGATATATGTACATTAATATACAATCTAAGGTACAATTTTTTTTTTATAATAGAAGACAATTGTAATATATGTATTTTCTAACTGTTGTTGTGGTGATCGGCACGCTCAAATCTGCTCCTTATCACGTGGTATCACAAGGGAAAGTTTGGACACAGCGCTGAATAAGATTCCTTATAAAATGAACGTATCTATATATAGAACTCTCCTCGTGACCCAACCATGCAGAAACACCACGGTGAAAAAGTTATGGAAAGATAACTCTTTTATTTCTGCGATTCTGGACTAGAGTTACCCCACGTAACGTTCGCTATGACAAGGAGAGGAGGGGGGGGGCGTATGCTACGCCGCGGGTCGGCTCACTATAGCTATTGCTCCTTTGCTTTGATTGTGCTTCATCCTAGAGCAATCTTTCCCTAAACCTCTATGAAAGTCCTTTGCTATTGTTTAACAAATTTTAATGCTTCCAATCATATTCGAGGGGGGGGGGGCTGGTGGCCAGTCGTGCGTCGCTTGGCTTCTGAACCGAAAGGACTCATGTTCAAATCCTGGTGAAGGCTGGGATTTTGAATTTCTGGATTTTTAGGTTGCACCTGAGCCCACCCAACTCATATGGGACATTAGGTGTGGGGAAAAGGCGGTTGGTCGTTGTGCTGGCAACATGGCACCCTCGCTAACCGTAGGCCGCCACAGAACCGGATGGCCTCTACATCTTCTGCCCTAGAGATCGCAAGATATTTTTTCTTTTTAAAATCTGATACGTAGCGGGGTTGAGGAACGTAGACGATCTAGGTGATGAATAATATTACATACGGATTGTCTTTAGGTCCAAAGATTAATTAGGAGTGCAGTCTTTCACGTAGCTGCGCAGTCCAAGCTGTGACCTACATATTTTGCTACATCCAGAACAGACATAACCGTTGTCTGCCTTTGGTCGGTTGAGATTTCTCTTTCCGACGTCTACGTCTGTCCTCGGCAATAGATTTTCTTTACATCCCGCAGGCTTTGTAAAAAAAAAAATCTCCAGTTGTCTCGATCGGACGTCGCCTGCTGCCAGGAGGCTCTCTTCTATGTCAGTTAATAGCAAGTTGGAACCTAAGCTTAAATCGTTTTCGGGGGGTGGGGGGAGAGGGCGCCTATGTTACGCCGACCAACAAAAGGATTGCCTTAGGCATATGGTCGTCCCCCATAAGTATAACTTTACACAATATTATTATCAGCAAATAACTTTACACAAATTCCGTGACATTTGTAAATTTGTTTGTGTTTTATTTACAGTGTTCCCACCAAAAGATGACATTATATTTCTCCTGGACACACAACTGCGACAGTTTATTAAAGCTGACATCAACTTAACAACGTACGAAGTGATTCCAACTGACATACAATATAACCCAAGTACTTTTGACTACGATCCAAGCGGAGGCCGGATTTACTTCTTCGACAATCTATATAAGCAGCTATTAAGTATGAGAATTGATGGTAGTGGCTTATCTGTTATACAACAATTGGATTACAGTAAGTGTTGTCATATATGGAGGTCAAGCTATAAATAGCTGGCTTCCTAGTGAATCCAGTGAAAAGAACAAAAACAAGCAAAAAAAAAAACACACACACAAAAAACAAGCAAAACATACATAATAGTTTTTGTATTTTAAAACAGAGCTTATATTTAGCGTGGAGGCGAGGTGTCTGAGTGGTCCAGGGTTCGAATCCATTTGATGACTGGGATGTTTTAATTTCGGGATCTTCGGGCGCCCCTGAGTCTACTTAGCTCTAATGGGTACCTGACATTAGTTGGGGAAAAGTAAAGGCGGTTGGTCCTTGTGCTGGCCACATGACACCCTTGTTAACCGTAGGCCACCACAGAAACAGATGACCTTTACATCATCTGCCCTATAGACCACAAGGTCTGAAAGGGGGACTTTATTTTTATATTGAGCGCAGTTGTATCAATGGTTACAGTTTGGATCAGTCATCTAATTAAATTTGTAATAGATCTAGACACACAATAGTAAATCTTGGGTCCAACACTCTTAGTGTATAACCTCACGTCCATTGATTTCTTCTGCACAGCCAATTGTTGCATCTCTAAAGCAGAAGCACTTTCTTCAAGTGCCATTTCGTTTATAGAGCTTCAACGCGGTTCTTCCGTTTTTTTATTGGAGCCGCTTTACGATACTGCGATCTTAAAATTTGTTCACTTAAAAGATAAGGGGGGGGGTGGGTGGGTGTTAAACTTGGTTTCTGTTGGCGCTTCAAACCGCGGTTTGTATTAGCAGTTGAGAAGGTAGCGTCCCGAGCCAATATCAGCTCCTCTGCGGGTCCAACACTGTATTCTGTGATGAGTCGGAAGCGTGGTCGAGAGGCCAAGTGCGCTTGAACTTAGCTTGGCTTGGCTACCTAGGTTCGACACCCGAATCGGGCAGAGTTGTGTTTACTGAGCGCCTAAAGGCAGCACGGAAAACCAACTCCTAGATACCCCCTCCACCCTCACTGGTCCACAAATGGACCAAAAGCGCTCTGAGCATGCTATAAGCATGAAAGTAGCGCTATATAAAAGCTATAATAATAATAATAATAATAATAATAACATTCTTAGGAACATCTTCGTTGCCTGTCAGAGGGGGGTACTGCTGCAGACCTGCCACATCACCAGAAAATTCCTCAGTGGAAACTGTTAAAGGGACTACGATGAATTTTGTTTCTCTTTAGCGAAACTCGACCCTGGCAGCGCCAGAGAATGACTACTCGTTCATTTCTAACATAATAATAATAATATGGAAATTGTCCAAAATAACAATATACCCCATTGTTATATCAACCGAGTGGATAATAACAACTGACCTCACAGACACCTTCAAGGCCCTTAACCTTTCTAGGAACATCCACGTTGCCTGTCAGAGGGCGGTACTGCTGCAGACCTGCCACATCACCAGAAAATTCCTCAGTGGAAACTGTTAAAGGGACTACGATGAATTTTGTTTCTCTTCAGCGAAACTCGACCCTGGCAGCGCCAGAGAATGACTACTCGTTCATTTCTAACATAATAATAATAATGATCTCCATCTCTTGGGGATCATACTGAAAGATTCTCAGTTTGGGGATTGCCACCTCTTCTTGTGGATTTTTTTATGGTCAAAGTACATGCTGCCAACTGCTTCTTGCACAGAACGAAATGAGCCACGTGTTCAAAGCAAGTTCGGTGGCAGCAGTATTCATTTTTGTTTTTACTTGTTAAAAAACATATATTTTTCTGACTTTTCTGACTTTTTTTTTGTCTTTTTTTTTGTCTCGTCTCAGACTCTGACGTCAGTGGTATTGCAGTAGACGCTGTGAACGACATTGTTTTCTATAGCGACAACGGATTGGATGTAATCGCGGCAATCAATGTTGACGGCAGTAACCATAGATACGTCATCTCATCCAGTCTCAACAGTCCAAGAAGTGTCGCCCTGCTTCCGGAGTCCAAGTAGGACAAATAAAACAGTGTTATTTTAAAGTTGAATACAGATGTAGGGCCTAGCAAGAAGGCGTCGTGGCTGAGGAGTAAAGCGCTTAGCTTCCGAACCGAGAGGTATCAGGTTCGAATCTCATTGATGGCTGGGATTTTAGGACTCCCTTGGGTCCTACCAACTCTGGTGGGTACCTGGTATTAGTTGGGGGAAAGTAAAGGCGGTCGGTCGTTGCGCTGGCCACATGGCACTCTCGGGGATAACAGAAACAGATGAACTTTACATCATCTGCCCTTATATAAATGTTATTTAACCTTGGTTAGGCCAATAATAGAATATGCATCCTCCGTTTGGGACCCCTCAACTCAAGAAAACATTAAGAAACTAGAACAGACACAAAATAGAGCAGTGAGATTCATAACAAACGAATATTCACATTTGACTAGAGTAACACCTTTAGTAAAATCACTAAATTTAGAAAGCCTTCAGGACAGAAAACTTAAAAGTAAAGTAGCAATTATACATTGAAACACTGAACCATAATCTTCAAATACAAAAACAAAATTTAATAAAATACTCAGAAAGACACAAAGATAAAGGCACATTCCTCGTCCCGTCTCATATGCTAGGACAAATTTGTACAAATACTCTTTCTTCCCTAGTGCTATTAGAGCATGGAATGGGTTGCCTGAGCTAGCCAGGAAAACCAGTGACTTAGCAGAATGACTAAATGCATGACGCGTAGGACGTAATCATCTTCTTTTTTGAAGTAACGTCTGTATTATATAATATACCTATATATAATATATTATATATTATATAGATCGCAAGATTGTGATAAATGACGCCCAATCACATTCGAGGCCATGAAACTATCTTAGAATATTCTCGTTAACTGTCCGATCTGCCTCATCACCTGGAAATTCCTCATTGGACTCTGTTACTGGGGCTACAATGATTTTTTTTCTTCTAACGATTCTTGAGCCTGAAAATGAGAATCAATTCATTTCTATCATAAATTAATTAAAAATGTTCACTGCAAATATAAAATTGATTCAGTTCGAGCTCAAATATTTAACATATTATGATTAGTGATATACAATGCACAGTTAACATCAAGCGTTGAAAGCATACGAACACTTGTGTTATCAGAAAAATATTCTGGACTGAATGGGGAGTCCTGCCAAAGATTGAAACTGCCAACTATGACGGAACTGGTAGAACTCTGCTAGCGACTACAAACTTGAAATGGCCGACCTCTTTAACTATTGACTACACTGGTAAGTACACTTTGAAAGATTGTAGACTATTTTAATATGAAAACAAAAATCACTGACACATATACGCACATAAGTTTATGAATGGTATTAAAGCACAGTGGGCATAAAACATTTCTAAACACTCAGAAACAATAAGGAGGCGCGGTGGATGAGTGATAAAGCGCTTGGCTTCCGAACCGAGAGGGGTATTGAGTTCGAATCCTGGTGAAGAGTGGGACTTTTAATGTGGGAATAGTAAGGGCGCCCCTGAGTCCACCCAGCTCTAATGGGTACCTGACTTAAGTTGGGGAAAAATTAAAGCGATTGGTCGTTGTGCTGGCCACATGACACCCTGTTAATCATGGGCCACAAAAAAACAGATGACCGTTGCATCATCTGCTCTTTAGATTGCAAGGTACAATACGTTGTGGTCGAGAGGCCAAGTGCTCTTGAATTTAGCTTGGCTTGGCTACCTATGAAGGGGGCTTGAGGTTCGACACCCGACTCGGGCAGGGTTGTGTTTACTGAGCGTCTAAAGACAGCACGGAAAAACCTTCTCCTAGATACCCTCCCCCCCCCCCAACTGGTCCACAACTGAGATTGGACCAAAGCGCTCTGAACTATGCTATAAGCATGAAAGTAGCGCTATATAAAAGCCATAATTTAATTAAATTTAATTTTATAAATACACATTTCATTAGTAAATTAACTAACCTGTTTAACCGTATTTTTTTAACATGTTGAATGCAGAGAGAAGGCTTTATTTTGTGGATGGTGGCTTGCGTACCATTGAATCCATGGATTTGGGAGGAAGTTTCAGACGAGTTATCCTCCATGACCCTGCCGCCCATCTTTTTTCTCTTGATGTTTTCTCCGACTCAATTTACTTCACTGCTTTGGGGAAAAGGTAAGCAGATGATACATTTGTGTTAAGTTAAACAGTGCTACACAACTTTCGGAACATTTGGAAAATTCTGTTGTCTTATCTTATCTTATATAAAACAGACGTTACTTAAAAAAAAAAGATGATTACGTCTTATGCGTCATGCATTTAGTTATGCATATTAACCAATGACCTAAATTCTGCCAAGTCACTGGTTTTCCTGGCTAGCTCAGGCAACCCATTCCATGCTCTAATAGCACTAGGGAAGAAGGAGTATTTGTACAAATTTGTCCTAGCATATCGAGCGAGGAATGTGCCTTTATCTTTGTCATTGAATACAGTCATCTGCAATCAATGCCATGCACTATTACTGGCATTGTTTTTTGATGTGAAAAAGTTTCACGAGAGACAACGCACAATTAGGTCAATGCATGACACAACCCTATGTTTTTACAAAGCTTATATCAACTCTGTCTGGTAAAATGTGTGTTCACGTTAATTTTTCCAAACCCATTCTAGGATCAAGTTAAAACTTTGCACAATTTATTCATTGCATAGACTTGCCATAGACTAGAGACAATAAATGAATCAATAAAAATTTTTTTACAAATTAATTATTTTGTTTGATACCAAAGAGGGACAATATCCCTCCAGTCTTCACAGATACGACTAAATATGTATCTGAAGGGATGTTATATTTTAGAATAAAGAAGTGGAGTAAATTCGGAGTTTTATTCACTTCTTCCAGCCGTAAAAATGCGGAAAAAAAACACGTTTCTGAACCGTCGAAATTTGGATATATTCTTTGGGGAGGTCCCTTTTTGTGGATATCCAAGGGCTGTAGCCCAGCCAAACTAGCCTTTAATTTGGCCCTGCTTATCGCAATTCTTCTAATAGTTATAGTTATATCATTCATTGCCTGTTTTCATGAATAAGCTATGAAATGTGTGGCTAATAATATGTCTTGGCCAACTCTATTCTATAGTATATGAAGACAGCTGTTATGAAGCTAATGTGTTTCTTGATATCTTTTGTTATCTATTGTTTCTATGGTCTAGTTCTATTTTTCATGTTGTGTTCACTTAGACTCAAACCACGACCTTTAAAGGGGACTAATTCAGCTCATACGCCATGTTTGACATAGGTCTAAATCCAATCCTCTCTAATACCCAAACTTAGGCCCGCAGGCCGCGAGTCATTCCAGCTAGTATATATATATATGATAATATGTATAGATTGTAACGGATGTATGTATAAGTTGTACTTGATGTAGGCCTATTTCTACAGTATCTTGATAATCCTAGATGCTTGGGTATCTTGTAAGGTGAATTACAATTGCGAGTTGCGTAACTTAAACACACATCACACATTGGATGGCTGTCTGGTCGTGCGGTCTGCGCGCTGGACTGTCGTTCAAATTTATCGATGGTCCAGTGTTCAAACCCTGCCAGCTCCTATCCCTCGTCGTCCTGCGGGAGGTTTGGACCAGGAAGTAATTATCTTCAACTTTGAAGGAACATCCGAAACATGTCAAACATTTTACAAACAAACAAAACATTTTACAAACATCAAGTCACAAACATGAAGAACCAACAGGATCAATGCACAGTAACTAAGTTTACTCGAGATGAAAATAGAATAACAAACTTTAACACAGAATGGGCCACAGTCATACCTTCAAGAGCCTAGCAGTAACTGTCCTAAAAGTCTACAATACTAATCTCTAACTCAGTGCCTATGTCGTCACTAAACGCATGACGCGTAGGACGTAATCATCTTCTTTTTTTGAAGTCACGTCTGTATTATATAAGATAGATAAGATAAAATGTCGCGTTCAAAGTCAGTCTAGAATAGTGCGTTCTTAAACTAAACTAAGTGTCCAACAATGTATAACAGTTGGTCACTTCCAACTGACCAACTGTTACTATATGTTCACTATTTACAATTTCCCACTCTGTATTCACTAAATTCACCAAAGTTACAAATTACAATCAAGTACTATCAGTTCACTATTTTATCTGGGACAATATTGTTTCCTATCAGTAACAACTAACAATACATAATAAGTTCTTTATTCAAATAAATGTTTCGGAAATTATTATAACGAAAATAAAATCTCCAGGGTTATCATGGGGTGGGCTTTAGGCTTTAGAGTTAGAGTATGCCCTGAATCTAGGCTATTTTCTTTTTGTTTTTATCATGTGTCGACTTTGTATGTGGTGTTGAGATGATGTTGGTAGATATAGTTGAATGTATTGTAGATGTTATATGCAAGCTCAGTTGTAACAACCTCCAACAGAACAAGAAACGATATATACTCAGCTCAATTGTAACAACCTCCAACAGAACAAGAAACGATATATACTCAGCTCAAGTGTAACAACCTCCAACAGAACAAGAAACGATATATACTCAGCTCAAGTGTAACAACCTCCAACAGAACAAGAAACGATATATACTCAGCTCAAGTGTAACAACCTCCAACAGAACAAGAAACGATATATACTCAGCTCAATTGTAACAACCTCCAACAGAACAAGAAACGATATATACTCAGCTCAATTGTAACAACCTCCAACAGAACAAGAAACGATATATACTCAGCTCAATTGTAACAACCTCCAACAGAACAAGAAACGATATATACTCAGCTCAATTGTAACAACCTCCAACAGAACAAGAAACGATATATACTCAGCTCAATTGTAACAACCTCCAACAGAATAAGAAACGATACATACTCAGCTCAATTGTAACAACCTCCAACAGAACAAGAAACAGTATATACTTAGCTCAATTGTAACAATCTCCAACAGAACAAGAAACGATATATACTTAGCTCAATTGTAACAACCTCCAACAGAACAAGAAACGATACATACTCAGCTCAATTGTAACAACCTCCAACAGAACAAGAAACAGTATATACTTACCTCAATTGTAACAATCTCCAACAGAACAAGAAACGATATATACTTAGCTCAATTGTAACAACCTGTTGTGTCAATACAGTGGAGCTTACTTTATGTGTCTGCTATGTGTATGTTGTGTATGTTATTTATATTATGTTTAAGGACATTTTTGTTTTCTTCAGCGGAGCGTACAAAGTTAAAAAAGACGGAACCGGAGTTTCCCCTATCGGACCCCAAGATTTTAGTCTTTTGTCCCAAATCAAATTTAACAAATATGGCACAGATTATAGAGGTGAGGTTTTACATTTTTGATATTATGACATCGAAAACCTTAAAATATTTTGAATGTTTTTAAAACGAAAACAATATTGAAACAATAAATAATTATTCTTAGGATACTTGCAAATCTATTTTATATTTGTAAATTAAGACTCACTGACATACCACTCATTGATCACGAGATCTCTTAAACTGTCGCACGTATCCACATAAAATTTCTTACACAGGTTTCTTCTACCTTCAAGATACTCACTAAGAACGGTTTTTGACCAAATCGCAACCTTGGGACCGTCATTTGCGAAAAACCGCAAACTTTCTATCAAACCTTTGTATTTTATTTTCGGTATTTCCCAAAAAGGCCGCAGTCTATATAAAAAGCATCTTAAAATCACACAAATTTGTTTTTTTTTAAGCATTTTGTTTTCTTTTTCCTTTAACTCTACTTATTTTAAATATGCATTACGTCGTTTCCAATTCCTTTTAGACAAAACCAATTTAACATCATTAATTAGATAGGTATAGAGTTTTATCCTATTTATCGACTACGTGGGATATACAGCAAAGAGTACTTAGTAACACAGTCACAACAATTGAATCCTAATAGTAATAGCATTGAAAAGATAAATCTTGATCAGGGGTTCTCAACCTGTGCTTCGCGACCCCCTTGGAGGTCGATTGACGATTTGCCAGAGGTCGCCAAAGACCATCGAAAAAAGTATATTCTTCTATTGCTGTATGTGTGTGAGCGGGGATGGGGGTCGCGGCAGAGTGGGGGGGGATTGTAAAAAGGGGTCGCCGAGCTTAAAAGGTTGAGAACCGCTGATCAAGATCCATTGTCATTTCTCTGCATTCAAAAGTGGTCAACTAAACGATGACAATGAATAAAACTTAAATTGATATTTCCTTTTATTTAGAGAACAAAATGCCAAGAGAAATGTGGAAAGGAAAAAGGGGCATGAGTACGAAGGACCCACATTTTGTTGTTGACAGGGTGGGGGGGGGGGCTGTGGGGGGGGGGGAGAACGGATAAATAAAAGTGCTACTAAAATTAACGTGCCCAAAATATGAGAGCGTGTAGGTGTCGGGGGGTGCATTATGAAGTGGGTCATTCCTAATCAAGTCAAAAGGCTATGTAGGAGAAATTACGATGCGCAGGTAAAACAAAACTGAGGGGGGGGGGTTTCCAAAGAGCTAGAGAGAGAGAGAGAGAGAGAAAGAGAGAGAGAGAGAAAGAGAGAGAGAGAGAAAAGTAAAGAGCGAGTGGACCGTGAAATTTCATTGTAACAGATACACTAATTAGATCATTAAAATGTGGTCCGTTTAATAAAATTAAAAAAGGGGATGTTTCAGCCATTATAAACAATTTAAAGCTTATGAAAATATCGACGGGCGTAGCCGGTGCTTACGCTAGCTTTGACATATGAGTAGCAGTAACTGTCATTTGACTTGGCATTCGAAAAATTTCACACTGAACCAAATAATCGGCTCTTTAGTTACTTTTTTTTATTTCTATACCTTCTTTAAGCAATAAAATTCAGCCATAGACATTGGGAAGACTTAACGATATGTAGAAATGTGGTAGCGGTATAATGGAACCTAAAGAAAAACGTAAGGAGGAGAAGAGAGAGTTTGAAAAAAAAACAACAAAGAGAAAAATGATAAATAAACTGTTTCCACAACTAAATATATATATATATATATATATATATATATATATATATATATATATATATATATATATATATATATATATATATATATATATATATATATATATATATATATATATATACATATTGGAGATAAACTGAACAATGCCAAGGACGCTTCATTCTGATAGCGACTGACCAGATTAATAAGCTCTACCATAGACTATATATGGCTCTACACTCCTTCAATAGTGCCATTCAAGGATCTTTCTGGGTCCATTGCGTCACTTGTCGGTAGATTCTACAGGCGTTTATCTTGACCATATTTCATGTTTTTGTAAATCAAGTCGTATAATGAAATCTGCTTCATTTAACCCCGCACCTCAATGTGACCTATTAATACCACTACAGTCGTTATTGTGTGCTGTCAAGCGTGACACTATACCCTTACATGTGACTAGCTTTTATCTTTTGGTTTACTTACTGTAGTGTCATAGTCTACATGCACCTACTATTTTAATTTTAGGGAAATGAAACCGGCTGCATACTTAATATATTGACTCTTTTAGTCATTTTATTTCAGGTTATACAACAGGTGTGCATAGGAATTCCTCCGAAACATTCGTACGCTTAGATGGACGCACAGACTCTGCCTCGGGTAGTGTAAGTGTTTTTGTTCATGGCCAATGGAGAGACGTGTGTGACGATACCACCTGGGACAACAGAGAAGCACAGGTAGTCTGCTCCATGCTGGGCTTTCAAAGGTAGGATATGGTAACAGGTATGTCAGAAGTAAACTGGGGTTTTTACCTTTACCTTTACCTATCCCTTAGTCTGTTGGACCGTTGGGGCATCAAGGAAAACTTGTCGACCGTCTTTCTCCATTCCTCCCTGTCTTTTGCGTTGTTTAGAACCTCTTTCAATGGCAGGCCCGTCCATTCTTTTATGTTGTCCTCCAATCGCTTTCTCTGTCTGCCTCTTCTTCTTTTTCCTGGTACTGTTCCCTGAAGGAAGGTCGTTGGGAGCCCTGAAGATCTTGTAATATGGCCATAGATTTTAAGCTTGATTTTTTTTTACAATAGTTAGCAGGTCATCATGGGGTCCGATCGCTGCAGTAACCCTGTCTCTAATCTCTTGGTTTATGATGCGGTCTTTGAATTAATACCTATGATCCTTCTGTAGCATCTCAATTCCATTGCTACGATCCTCCTCTCTAGCTCTGCAGACAGCGTCCAAGACTCACAAACTGGTGTTAACAGAATTAGACAGATGTATGCTAGCGTTTTACAGATATGTTCGATATTTACAGAATTGTTAGTGCTTAACATGTTTGTACAAGTATAAAAGTCATGTTACAATTAAATATGTATGTTAATACTTTACAGGACTGATAGGGTTTCTAAATACATAGGAGGGTTCAAGAGATATGCTATGAACAGGCGATTTAGGTTTTATATGTTATGTTAGATTTTAACATGTGTGGGGCTGTTTAGATGTAACATTTCTTTTACGGCTTTATCTGGTCTGTTAGTGTTACTTTCGTATTTTTATCGTATATATGCACATCTTTTATCTGGTCTGTTAGTGTTACTTTCGTATTTTTATCGTATGTATGCACATCTTTATCTGGTCTGTTATTGTTACTTTCGTATTTTTATCGTATGTATGCACATCTTTTATCTGGTCTGTTAGTGTTACTTTCGTATTTTTATCGTATGTATGCACATTAGAATAATTTTTTAAATGTACTATTAGCGCATTTTATTTTTATTTTCTAAAAGAAAAAAAATTGTATTTATTCATAAACTAATGAAATAACAGTGATAAAAAAATATGTAGATCTAGATCCACGGTCTATTAGTCTCTATACATTGCACTTAGGACATGCGGGTTATGAAGCAAAGGAATTGTGCTGACTTAGGAACGTCGTAGAAACCCCTTTAAGGGGAAAAGTAATTTTTAGTTTTTGTGTCTTTATTTGTCCGTACTTTTTAGAGTGCAAAAACTTTTAATTTTATTTTAGATCTTGCAATGTTCGGGGCAATGTCTACATTTGTTTTTGAGAGAGAACGAATCCTGCTACACTTCATAATATTCTAATGATAAGCCTTTAGATCTAGAATCTAGACTATAGACAATGTGTATATTATTCGTGAACATTAATTTATTAAACTCTTAAATGAATGCGGAATATTTATTTTCTAATTTTTTAGACAGTTTTAATTGTATTTCATTTTCTTCTTGGAAAAAGTCTCATTTTCGATAATGGGTTTCTTTTTTATGTGATAAACAACGCCAAATGTTTGTTTTTTTAAATCGTATTATTGTAGTGTAGACAATAAAAAACAAAAGCTTGAAAATTCCTTGTCCATTAAAAAAGTCGTTTAGGGCCCCTACCTGAGTTTGTGTGACATTATAAACTCGCTTTGTAGTCTTGCTATTAACGCAAATTGTAAACATCTTTATTTCCGTACAGACAAGAAGCTCAGAGAGATTTAGGTGTTCAAGTAACAAATCGTGTAACTCCTTTAAACATCACCAACTGTTTGGGCTCTGAGAAACATCTTGCAGAATGTGGGGCACCAGAAGAAGGCAAATGGAATCTCTTAAACTGTACAAACAAGGCAACTGTAGTGTGCTCCAGTCCGCAGCATTTAGGTAGGGCAATGAACGAGATAGGTTATCATTGTCATGAATGTGTAGGAATAAATATAAGGCAACTGTAGTGTGCTCCAGTCCGTAGCATTTAGGTAGGCCAATGAACGAGATAGGTTGTCATTGTCATGAATGTGTAGGAATAAATATAAGGCAACTGTAGTGTGCTCCAGTCCGCAGCATTTAGGTAGGCCAATGAACGAGATAGGTTATCATTGTCATGAATTTGTAGGAATAAATATAAGGCAACTGTAGTGTGCTCCAGTCCGCAGCATTTAGGTAGGCCAATGAACAAGATAGGTTGTCATTGTCATGAATGTGTAGGAATAAATATAAGGCAACTGTAGTGTGCTCCAGTCCGCAGCATTTAGGTAGGCCAATGAACAAGATAGGTTGTCATTGTCATGAATGTGTAGGAATAAATATAAGGCAACTGTAGTGTGCTCCAGTCCGCAGCATTTAGGTAGGCCAATGAACGAGATAGGTTATCATTGTCATGAATGTGTAGGAATAAATATAAGGCAACTGTAGTGTGCTCCAGTCCGCAGCATTTAGGTAGGCCAATGAACAAGATAGGTTGTCATTGTCATGAATGTGTAGGAATAAATATAAGGCAACTGTAGTGTGCTCCAGTCCGCAGCATTTAGGTAGGCCAATGAACAAGATAGGTTATCATTGTCATGAATTTGTAGGAATAAATATAAGGCAACTGTAGTGTGCTCCAGTCCGCAGCATTTAGGTAGGCCAATGAACAAGATAGGTTGTCATTGACATGAATTTGTAGGAATAAATATTACTTCCTTCCTATCGTGCTTGGTTTTAGTTTAAATTAAAAATCCACATTTGTACACATCACCTGTTCTGTCTGTGTGGTACAATGCTGTACACGACTTTCCTAGATCAAGTTAAACCTTTACACAATTTTTTGTTGTACGTAACAAAACAAGTATGAAACAAAAAAACAATAAGTTAATAATTTTATTGGTAATTAATTATATTGTTTGGTATCGAAAAATGGAAATAAATGTTAGTTTATGAGAGATATAGCTACAAAAGAGAAGTTATTCCACTTTCTATATGTTATACATGTCTTTTCTCCCACTTTGCGTTCTCGGATCAAGAGGGAAATCGCATAATTATTCATAGTCGATACCTACATGAATAAATAAAAAATTAACAAATTAGTTTATCAATTAGTTAGTGGTAATTAATTAATTTTGTTTTGTATAGACAAAAAAGGAGCTAATTACTGCAATACTGGGATACATGGAAGTGATTTCGCTTATTTTTCCCCTTAGATAAGCTATGTTTTTTTTTTTAATTGCTTCTGAAATCCTAGATTTAAAGTCTTTTTAGGAATCAAAATATTTTTTTAAATAAGATATTTTTTACTTCAACTAGACATGAATACATCATACACATTAACTAATACTAACTTGATAGCCTGATAAAGAGGCCACGAGCTTCCACTAGACATGAAGACATAATGCACACAATGCATTAACTAATACTAACTTGATAGCCTGATAAAGAGGCCACGAGCTTCCACTAGACATGAAGACATAATGCACACAATGCATTAACTAATACTAACTTGATAGCCTGATAAAGAGGCCACGAGCTTCCACTAGACATGAAGACATAATGCACACAATGCATTAACTAATACTAACTTGATAGCCTGATAAAGAGGCCACGAACTTCCACTAGACATGAAGACATAATGCACACAATGCATTAACTAATACTAACTTGATAGCCTGATAAAGAGGCCACGAACTTCCACTAGACATGAAGACATAATGCACACAATGCATTAACTAATACTAACTTGATAGCCTGATAAAGAGGCCACGAACTTCCACTAGACATGAAGACATAATGCACACAATGCATTAACTAATACTAACTTGATAGCCTGATAAAGAGGCCACGAACTTCCACTAGACATGAAGACATAATGCACACAATGCATTAACTAATACTAACTTGATAGCCTGATAAAGAGGCCACGAACTTCCACTAGACATGAAGACATAATGCACACAATGCATTAACTAATACTAACTTGATAGCCTGATAAAGAGGCCATGAATTGTTTCCTTCGGGTTATAATAATGTTTTTGTTAATTCAACTCCCCGTCACGGTTTCCGAAATTCTTTTCAAATAGTGCAACTTTTTATGCCAGATGGGCCAGATTATACACCAGTACAATCTTTTTTTTCTGGATTCGTGAGGGAAGAGGCTGTCTGGGTTACATATCTAGTGTTTGTAAAATGTTTTTGTTTGTAAAATGTTTTACATGTTTCGGATGTTCCTTCAGAGTTGAAGATAGTTTACTTCCTAGTCCAAACCTCCCGCAGGACGACGGGGGATGGGAGCGGGCAGGGTTTGAACCCGGGACCATCGATAAATCCAAACGACAGTCCAGCGCGCAAACCGCAAGACCAGGCAGCCATCCACAGTGTGCCCTCCTAACTCAAGGTCTCTCGCGTAACTTTATCGCTATTCTAGTTCCGTTCTATATTTAGTATTCAGTCTCGTAACAAAGAAGGTCGTCTGTTTCTATGGCCTTGACTCACGGCGCGTGCCAAATGTAAAGTCAGAAACACTACTTATTATTTTATTGTTGTTTTAAATTAGATTTCACATACAAAATTATACATGCATACTAAATAAACTTTTTCTCATTAAAAAAAGGAAAACCTTTTTGTACATGTTGTTAGTACATGTTTTTAAAGAAATTACTTAATTTAGTAAAACATTTTAGAAAAAAAAGTTTTGACAAAAATCTTAAACCGTTTGTATAATTGTGTTAAAATATGGTAAATAGTCATCTCCCTTACAAGGAAAAGAGGGAAAAAAGGAGGACTACGGCAAAGACTGAGAAGAAGAGGGTTTCGCCCACCACTTCCTACGATTATTCTAGCTAACGTCCGCTCAATAAGAAATAAAGTGGATGAGGTATGTGCCCATGTACGCTACGACCACGTATTTAGGGAAAGTTGTCTATTGGCTTTTACTGAGACATGGTTAGAGGAGGATGACAACGACAATCTGATTGCTATTGATGGTTTCTCTTGCGTGAGATCTGACAGAACGGCTGAGTCTAAGAAGAAGAAAGGTGGAGGGCTTTGTGTGTACATCAACCTCAAATACTGTACCAACTACACGGTTAAAAAGAGAATGTGCTGTCCGGATCTAGAACTACTGGCGCTTTCATTGAGACCTTTTTATTTGCCACGAGACTTTGGGGTTATTTACATTGTCCTGGTTTATGTTCCGCCTACAGCCAAAACGGAAGTTGCAGCTGCAATAATCGCTGACGTAGTGCATGAGTTTCAGACAAGGTCACCGGACGCACCAGTAGTTATACTGGGTGATTTTAATAAATGCACCTTGAAGGTTGACCTACCCACCTTCTATCAACACATTTCATGTCCGACAAGAGAAAACAGAACTCTGGACTTATGTTATTGTAACATCAAAGGAGCATTCACATCTCGTGAAAAGCCACCACTAGGATCATCGGACCACAAAACAATACAACTGCTGCCTACTTACCGTACAAAACTTAAAGAAGGAAAAATCATTCAAAAAAACGTACAAGAATGGACACAAGACAATATTCTCAAACTACAGGGATGTCTAGACTGCACTGACTGGAATTTGTTCAAAGAGACCACTTCAAATCTGGAAGAATGGGTCGACGCAGTGACAAATTACATCAAATTCTGTGAAAACATGTGTGTCAGTACTAAGAGCATCAAGATATACCCCAACAATAAACCATGGGTCACTGCAAAAATAAAACGGGAAATAATCAAAAAGAAAAGAGCATTTATGAGTGGCGATGGACAGACAAGGAAAATTGCTCAACGAAATCTCAACGTCGTTCTTGAGGAAGGGAGGAGAAACTACCGCACCAAGCTGGAAGACTCAATTAATACAAGTGACATGAGACAGACGTGGGGCATCATGAACAAAATGGCAGGAGCACAAGTCAAATTTAAAAATAATCTTGCTACAAGAGACGAAAAAACATTGGCCAACGAGTTAAATGATTTCTATTGTCGCTTCGACACGAAAGATTTTAATTATCTAAGACTCAAAGCCCTTGAGGATGTCAATGTTAACAACTGCTTAGAATTAGCGATTACTAAAGAGCAAGTTTGTAACATTTTCAAAAACGTCAACCCAATGAAAGCTGGTGGGCCTGATGGAATAAAAGGGCGAATCTTAAAAGAATGTGCTGAACAACTAGCTGAACCTTTCCAAGATATTTTTTCTACTTCATTACTAAACCATGAGATACCACCTGTGTGGAAGTCATCTATAATTGTACCTGTGCCAAAGGTTTCCAAACCAAAGGAAATGAATGACTATAGACCTGTTTCACTTACTTCCATTGTGTCTAAATGTTTAGAAAAATTGGTTAAAATGTTTCTTCTGAATGATCTTTGTAATAAGTTAGACCCTTTACAATTTGCTTACCAAAAGGGTAAAGGTGTAGACGATGCCATCCTAAATATTTTAAACTGTGTCTACAAACATCTGGACTTACCGAACACTTATGTAAGATTGCTCTTTATGGATTTCTCATCAGCTTTTAACACTATACAACTTCATTTACTCATTGAAAAGATGAAAGCGTTGCAGATTAGTCCATACATAATACTATGGGCTAATGAATTTTTGACCCAGAGAGCTCAGAGGGTTAGGGTAAACAATGTTATATCTAATGAACGCATAGTTAACACAGGGGCGCCCCAGGGGGCTGTAACATCGCCATTGTGGTTCATTTTGTACACCAATGATTTTCAATCCGATAGTTATTGTTGCTCCTTCACAAAATTCGCTGATGATGCGGCTCTTCTTGCCCTGCTCTCAGAGAGCTCAGACGTAAATGAGTATTTCAAAGAACTAGAACACATTGAGGAATACTGTAAAGATAATTTTTTATTATTAAATGTAAAAAAAACCAAAGAAATGATAATCGATTTTCGTAGGGACAAGAAGGGAAATGATATTGTTTCTGTAGCTGGAGAGACTATTGAAATTGTGCAAACCTTTAAATACCTTGGTACTATCCTAGACAATAAACTAAATTTTACTGCAAATACTGATTATATCAGCAAAAAAGGGCAGCAAAGATTACGACTACTAAGAAAACTGTCTTCGTTTAATGTTAGCGAAAAGGCCTTGGCTATGTTTTATCACGCTCACATCTGCAATATTTTAAGTTTCAATATCACTGCCTGGTATGGCAATCTGAGCATTAAAAATAAAAATAAACTTAATAGAATCCTAAATGCTGCTGGTAAAATCATTGGCAAAAAACAAACCCCATTTGGGCAGTTGTTTGAGACAAACATCTATAAAAAAGCTAACAAGATCCTCGAAATAAAGAATCACCCTTTGTGTCAGGACTTTGTGATTTTACCATCACAAAAGAGATACAAGACACCGATAGCAAAGACAAACAGACACAAACACTCTTTTGTTCCCCTGGCAATCAAATCATTAAATAAGAACAATCTGGTATAAACTTTGTCACATGTAAATTATGAGTGAGTCTGGTGTGAATGTACACTTTGGTTTCTTATAGTTATAATGTTTTTTGTTTGGTGTAATGCACAAATTGTAAGACAAATTTCCTTACGGATAATAAAGATTATTATTATTATTATTATTATTACCAAAAAAAGTGGACCGTTTTTAGTTAATCTTAAAAATTAAATTTTTCACTTTCAGAAAAGAAAAAAATAACCGTTGCATCAGAACCTTGAAAGGTTTAAATGGCGGATTTTTAATATCTTTTCTAATTTACGAGATCTTAAGGGGACGAACGAATGGACAGACAGATCACACAAAATTTAAAAAAACATAAATGTATGAACTACCTACAATTTTCAAAAAGTATGCACTATTGTTTTTTTAAGCCCAGTATAATTAAAGCCGACAGACAGACGGACAGACAGATAGCCAAGAACTCAAACATACATACACACACACACACAGTATTTCACAAATTGTTGAATAGGCAGTGCGTGCTGATCGAATTCAACAGTAAATACCGAATCAAAAGCTGCTACTGTGTATTCATTACTGGCTCACTGACCGCATCTTTTTTTTTTTTCCAGCTTTCAAATTGGACAACTTTTTAATATTTTTCAATTCTTCTACTAGAGATTTTATTCGCATGGATTTAAATACAAACAGGTATGTAGAATATATTTTTTACAAAAAAGGCATATGAGAAAGAACTTTCCAAATCATAACAAGTTTTTCTTTTTTGTCTTTTTAAGTTACACTAGAAAAAATATTGCTGATACAATGACGTCTGTTGTGTATGACCCCTTGAACCAGTTCATTTATTACAACGTGGTGAATAAAGTCACCAATACTTCAGTCATCAAGTCAAATGACTTAATAACAAGAGGAAGTAGTGTGGCTATTTCAAGCACAATCTCAGGTAAAGAGCTTTACGTTGAAATAACAAGCACAATCTCAGGTAAAGAGCTTATGTTGAAATAACAAGCACAATCTCAGGTAAAGAGCTTTACGTTGAAATAACAAGCACAATCTCAGGTAAAGAGCTTAATTTGAAATAACAAGCACAATCTCAGGTAAAGAGCTTACGTTGAGATAACAAGCACAATCTCAGGTAAAGAGCTTTACGTTGAAATAACAAGCACAATCTCAGGTAAAGAGCTTATGTTGAAATAACAAGCACAATCTCAGGTAAAGAGCTTACGTTGAGATAACAAGCACAATCTCAGATAAAGAGCATACGTTGAAATAACAAGCACAATCTCAGGTAAAGAGCTTACGTTGAAATAACAAGCACAATCTCACTTAAAGAGCTTACGTTGAAATAACAAGCACAATCTCACTTAAAGAGCTTACGTTGAAATAACAAGCACAATATCATGCAAAGAGCTTACATTGAAATAACAAGCACAATATCAGGTAAAGAGCTTACATTGAAATAACAAGCACAATTTCATGCAAAGAGCTTACGTTGAAATAACAAGCACAATCTCAGGTAAAGAGCTTAATTTGAAATAACAAGCACAATCTCAGGTAAAGAGCTTACATTGAAATAACAAGCACAATCTCAGGTAAAGAGCTTATGTTGAAATAACAAGCACAATCTCGGGTAAAGAGCTTACGTTGAAATGACAAGCACAACCTCAGGTAAAGAGCTTACATTGAAATAACAAGCACAATCTCAGGTAAAGAGCTTACGTTGAAATAACAAGCACAATCTCAGGTAAAGAGCTTACGTTGAAATAACAAGCACAATTTCAGGTAAAGAGCTAACGTTGAAATAACAAGCACAATCTCAGGTAAAGAGCTAACGTTGAAATAACACGTAGAGTTTGTCCATCGTGGTGCGTGATGACCACTTTTGTCCTCCAGGGGGCTGAGCGCTTTGCACTGGGGTTTTGTGGGTGTCCCTAAAGCGTTTTCTCTGTCCACATTGTGAGCGCCTTCTTTCCCTTAATTGACCACACAAGAGTCGTTTAGGGATGCGGCGGTCTTCCATTCTGCAGACGTGTCCTGCCCATCGCAGCTGGGACTGCATCAGGGTTGTGTGGATGCTTTCCAGACCCGCTCTTCGAAAGACTTCAGAATCTTGTATTTTTTTGTCTTGCCATTTGACATTCAGTATTTTTCCTGTGTAAGTAGTAAGTAAACTATATTGAGATATTTAAAGTACGTACTCTCCTAATTCTAACGAACACATTTGTACAGGTGCTCCTTATTCACTGGTGCCATTAGAGCGTGGAGCGGGTCCCCCTGAATCAGCCAGAGAAACCAATGACTTGGCACGATTAGATAAACACAGGATAATTGTCTCAATTATTCTAATTATCTTTTTCTTTTGTGACTTGTACAAGTATTATAACAAAACAAAATATATGTGTTTGACTTTCAGGAAGTGACATCAACAGTCTGGCTATCGACACCAACCTGCACGCAATATTTTACACCGATGTCAAGAAGAAACTAATTGGCGCGCTTTCAATGAGTGACAATAGTTCGAGGGTTGTCCTCTCTGGCCTAGACGAACCAAGATATATGGCCGTTGACAAGCTCGATAGGTCAGTTTAATTCTCTATCTTATTCACACACAAAAAAAAATATTTTAAATACTTATAGTTTAGATGTACATGCACAACGAATAAAAATGTTTTAAATTCAAATCATAATATACTGCAAAGAAACAAGTGACTGAATAATTCTTTAAAAACACAATTCATAAGCCTACATAGTGATTTCTAGAGACCTAAAATATTATAGTAACTTCCATAACCTAAAACCTATAACAGGCACAAGAAAAACAACACTTTAAAAAACAAAAAAAAAAACAAAGGGAAAAATAAGCTAGCCTAATTACTGCCATTTATCTCAAGATGCCAAAGTTTAGCTCCCTTTCTGCTTTGTAAAACAAAATTAAATAATTACTACTAATTATTTAACTAATCGGCTCCATTTTGTCTGACTGATTCGTGTATTATATAAAATTTCAACTTGATCCGAGGATGTAAAGGTACATAACTCACGTGACAAAACGTAATAATGGGAATAAAGCCGTATATAATTCCACATCTCTTATTATGTAGCATTTATTCCCATTATTTCTTTATCAAACACTATAATTTAATATCAACAATTAATTAACTAATTGGTTTATTCTTTTTTTTTATTGTTATTCGTAATTTAGAATGAATTATTGTGCAACGTTTAAATTTAATCCGATAATTGGAAGCTGCATAAACGGGACGGACGGACAGACAGTTTATTTGAGCGTTGTATAAACTATAGAAAATCCCTTAAGCTAAGGGACTACAGAAAACATGTACACCCAAAAAAATTGTAAGTAAATCTCATTTTACAAAATGTAGAATTAATTTTTGAAAACATTTGAAACAGGACAATATTTTGGACAGAATGGGGTCCAGTTCCTAAGATAGAGAAAGCCAATTACGACGGGACTAACAGACGGCTTGTGGCAACTACTGGCTTAAGAAAACCTAACGGCATAGCTGTTGATTCTAAAGGTACGAATTATTTCATACATTTATAATTCACTATATTTCAAGAAATATTTATTTAATTATAGATTGTAGATTCAATGCAGGTTCCCATATACCTGTATCGCTATAAGAAATATAATTGTAAATCTTTAACAAATATAGATATTACAATCGCGAAACTAGCATTTACATTTAAAAAATAAGAAAATGTTACATTTGTAGAGAAATTCGTATTGATTTGAAGAAAAAAACACACAACAAACGCTTCAATGGACATCATTCACCAATCGTAAACAAACAATATTTAGTCAAGATTGGTGAATGAGGTCCATTAGGTCCTTGTACACATTGTGAAGTTACGTGGGAGGCAACTCAAACGAATGGAAAAAAGGTTTTAGTGTTTATTTACCTTGATTAATGTGTAAATAAACAACTGCACACATAAACAGTGCTTGTCAAGCCTTAGGCTCACTCTCTTAAACCGAGTCTAGTTCTAGGATTCCCTCCTGCTAGTCTACATCACTGTACAGAGTCAACCGCTACCCAGTGTTATTCCAGGACTACAGGAACAGCCTTCTAAAATGACCACGTCAAATCTCGAACGCCTATATTGTAGCACGCTAGACTCCTTCTTCTCTACAGTTCGGGTGAAAGGAAGCTTCTGTCTGTTTGCGTTCTTATCACGAGTTGAATATTGCGCAATATTGTGTGGAAAGGTAGTTATAGAGTTAAGGTAGGATAGATTATTATCTACTCTCTCTATCTCTCTCTGTATATATATATAATATATATATCTTTTTGTGGCATTTTACGTCTCCAGAGATGATCTTTTCCCTTTGCAACTTCTTGTGTGACTAAAGAGGCCAATCCTTGATACACAGCTGCGGTCGCAGGTTGGGCATATATAATCGCCAGGCGCCGTTGCATTTTCACCCTTCTTTCTGCTTCTGTTGTGTATGACATCTGCAATCCGTGACCCTTCCTTTATGCTCGCTCTCCAGGTGGATCTATCCAGTGCCACCTCTTCCCAGTTGCCAGTGTCGATTTTGAAGAGCTTCATGTCGCGTTTGCATACATCCGTATAACGTTAAATTGGACGACTACAAATCTGCTGGCCCAACTGACTTCCCTCAATATATATATATGTATGTATGTATATATATATATATATATATATATATATATATATATATATATATATATATATATATATATATATATATAGTGAATAGATTCAATCTACTAAAGCTAACAATTTGTTTGTGCTTATATAGCCAAGCTAGTGTATTTCTGTGATGCCGGTACCAACTCCATTGAAGTCATGAGCACAGATGGAAACAATAGATGGGTTTTATTTACTGACTACAGTTCTAACTTTGATTCTCTGACCATCACTTCAAAATATATTTTTTACTCAGACAAGAATAAAAGGTAACCTTACACTTCATAACTAAATTTAAACACAGCGAAGCATACATAATACATTGCCATGAGATGCAACGTTGTAATTTAATGTGATATATCTACACAAATATAGATTTACACAAATATGAATTTACGCAAATATTTAAACAGATGACAAACCAAATAACGCAGCTTAATTAACCGAAATCATTTCTTTCTCTCTAGGAGTATCATGCGCCTGAACCGTGACGGCACTAACCACAGATCTGCTGGTCCACCTGACTTCCCTCAAGTTACTGGACTTTACGCTTTTGACAGCATTCTAAATTAAATCTACCTAAGGCCTACTGGATCCATATACTGCAACTTGTACT
Organism: Biomphalaria glabrata; assembly: GCF_947242115.1. Lineage (NCBI taxonomy): Eukaryota > Metazoa > Mollusca > Gastropoda > Planorbidae > Biomphalaria > Biomphalaria glabrata. The sequence continues at coordinate 3,307,392 of NC_074719.1, forward strand.
ACAAGAAAGATATTGTTAGTTAAGTGTTATATGAAATAAAATTGATGAAACCAATTAGCATGCTTTAAATATTGAAGAATATTATATAGTTATAAACCTGGTGGTGAGACAGATGGGGGTAGTGCTGTGTTTGTTTTTAGACTACGCAAATCGCCAAAGGCCAGCGCTAGACAATCGGTCAACCGTAACGAGTGACAGTACACGCCAGTTCAGCAAGGACCTGTGTTGTAAATATTACGCACGCAGGTTACGGCGAATATAATCAAGTGAGTGGTCAAGTGACGTTCTATCCGGTTTTAAAAGACCAGTAGGGACCCTATATAAGAGCGTGTGTGTGAGTCAAGACACTTTACGTAACCTCACTATGTGACCAGTTCGAGGCGAAGTCAGTCCGGAGCAGAGGCTATGTTTTTGGACAGTCAGTGTAATATCGCATAGGGCTCCGCAACTGCTAGGACCGGCCCTGCTCTAATTGCACTAGGTTTTCAAACCTGCCATATCACCAGAAAACGTACAAGTGGGCACTGTTGAGATGACTACAATGAACTATGTTTGCCAGTAAAGAAGTTCGACCCTGGCAGTATCAGAAAATGAAAATGTGTTTATTTCTGCTATAATAGTATTACCTTTATTTGTATGGAGGAAAAATTGTTAACGAACACAGTAATACGACAGTACAAATGAAATGTAAATTTACACCACAATTGTATTCATATTTTATATGTAGTGTTACCAGACACATGCACGCATGTAGGAAGACAGATGGGGAGGACAAAGCCTTACAAAGGAGGACAAATGGAAGGACAAAACCTTCCAAAAAAGGACGAATGGGAGAACAAAACATTACAAAGAAGGACAAATGGAAGGACAAAACCTTACAAAGGAAGACAAATAGGAGGACAAAGCCTTACAAAGGAAGACAAATAGGAGGACAAAGCCTTACAAAGGAAGACAAATAGGAGAACAAAGTCTTACAAAGGAAGACAAATAGGAGGACAAAGCCTTACAAAGGAAGACAAATAGGAGGACAAAGCCTTACAAAGGAAGACAAATAGGAGAACAAAGCCTTACAAAGGAAGACAAATAGGAGAACAAAGCCTTACAAAGGAAGACAAATAGGAGGACAAAGCCTTACAAAGGAAGACAAATAGGAGAACAAAGCCTTACAAAGGAAGACAAATAGGAGGACAAAGCCTTACAAAGGAAGACAAATAAGAGGACAAAGCCTTACAAAGGAAGACAAATAGGAGGACAAAGCCTTACAAAGGAAGACAAATAGGAGGACAAAGCCTTACAAAGGAAGGCAAATAGGAGGACAAAGCCTTACAAAGGAAGACAAATAGGAGGACAAAGCCTTACAAAGGAAGACAAATAGGAGGACAAAGCCTTACAAAGGAAGACAAATAGGAGGACAAAGCCTTACAAAGGAAGACAAATAGGAGGACAAAGCCTTACAAAGGAAGACAAATAGGAGGACAAAGCCTTACAATGGAAGACAAATAGGAGGACAAAGTTTTACAAAGGAAGACAAATAGGAGGACAAAGCCTTACAAAGGAAGACAAATAGGAGGACAAAGCCTTACAAAGGAAGACAAATAGGAGGACAAAGCCTTACAAAGGAAGACAAAATAGGAGGACAAAGCCTTACAAAGGAAGACAAATAGGAGGACAAAGCCTTACAAAGGAAGACAAAATAGGAGGACAAAGCCTTACAAAGGAAGACAAATAGGAGGACAAAGCCTTACAAAGGAAGACAAATAGGAGGACAAAGCCTTACAAAGGAAGACTAATAGGAGGACAAAGCCTTACAAAGGAAGACAAATAGGAGGACAAAGCCTTACAAAGGAAGACAAAAAAGAGGACAAAGCCTTACAAAGGAAGACAAATAGGAGGACTAAGCCTTACAAAGGAAGACAAAAAAGAGGACAAAGCCTTACAAAGGAAGACAAATAAGAGGACAAAGCCTTACAAAGGAAGACAAATAAGAGGACAAAGCCTTACAAAGGAAGACAAATAAGAGGACAAAGCCTTACAAAGAATGAAAGACGGGAAGACAAACTTACAAAAGTGATCCAAAGGGAACACAAAGCCTTACAAAGGAGAACAAAGAGACGACAAAGCCTTACAAAGGAAGACAAAAAACATTGTCACTAGTAAATAATACTCATGAGATAAACATGCAGCCAGAGAGTAGAATGTTTAGACTGAGAAGAAAGGGAAGAAAAAATTGATGAAACTCAATAACGAGGACACACACACACAGCGACACACAACACAGCGACACACAACACAGCCTAGAAACAACCAGTCCCTACAAATATAGGGCCTAGGTTTCGACTATCATCAAATTCTGTTAACCTTTCTCCCTCAAAGACTGTTCTCTAGAGCTGCTATCAGGCATGTGTATGTGACATGGCAAGTTTATTCATATTTTTTTCACCATTAAAGCTCGGAGCCTGACTGTTGTTAACTCTTTCTCTCCTAAGTGACGATACCAGCGTTGATTCCACCAGAATGTGGTAAATAATTACGGAGAGAAAGAGTCAAAACGTTAATAACTGAGCATGATTTTTTAAAAATGAAATATATCAGAGAATGAAAGGCTTGACAATATTATTTATCACATTTCTCCAAGCGACTTAAAGCAGTAGTTTATCAAGTCTCCGTATACATTTTGTGACGATCCTTTATTCTGGAAAATTTTATATATCACACAACATTGTGAGAAAATGGACGAAGTTTTTAGTGATCTAATCAAATAGAATGTACGAAAGTTTTACACTCAATGCAGGTAGATCCAACATAAAACTTATTAAAATGAATAGAAATCATATAGAATTAATAGAAGAAAAATACTTCACATTCTAGACTGATTTATTTTTTTCGTGGTGGCTTAGTGGTAAAGTGCTTGGCTTTCGAGCCGGTTGTCCCGGGTTTGAATCCTGGTGAAGACTGGGGTTTTTGAATTTTGGTATCTCCGAGTCCACCCAACTCTAATATTAGAGTACCTAACATTAGTTGGGGAAAAGTAAAGGCGGTTGGTCGTTGTGCTGGCCAGATGACACCCTAGTTAACTTGAGCCACAGAAAACACTTGACCTTTACATCATCTGCCCTATAGATCGCAAGGTCTGAAACAGTAAGGGAACTTTCCTTTTACAAATCAAGACTTGAACACACACTCTTTTGCACTTGGCACTTCCTCGAGACCATCTCGTAGACTCATTTGTAAAAGTGTAACAAAATAAAACTGTGGTAATGTAATGAATTTATTTAGACTATTTTTATAGTATGACATCATGGAACTATAGACTTGAATCTAGCGAGTTAATCATATACAAAAAAAACTGGCATGTTTCTTCTGTTTCCTAGTAGAAGTGTGATTATACCAGGGTTAAGTGGAACAATAGGACATCTTGAACTTATCAAAGGTCTACTTGACGACTTTCTCAAACAGAAGGCGGTTTTCCCATAGTCATTAAAATACTTGCCTATAAAAGTTAATTAAAGGAAAAAGTGATATTTTAAAGTTGGTTTCATGTGGGATAGAAGCATGCCCTGTGGGTAGTCTAAGCAAAGTTAAAATAGATTTTTACTTTATAACAGCTATCAAAGAAAAAAGTATAATAGAATTAAAATATATGTATATAAATATTACTATAAAGTAAAGAACGTAACAAAACTATGGTTAAAACTTTTTAAATGGAAAAACTTCGTAAAGATTCAGTAATCACATACAAAGATAAACACGCGTTTGGGGTCTCGATGTGTGCAGTTGATAATTTCAACATATCCCGAGGTAAAAGCAAAAAAATCAGTTCTAAAAATGGGTCACGAAACTCCACTATTTACTAGCTCTATCTCATAGTCAATATGTAAATGAATCACTAATTAGATGTTTACATTTTGAAAGCTTTTTTAATGAGTGATATTATGTTGAAAACAAGAGAAGTCATTCCCCTTAGGCCTAAATCAAGCACATAATTACGCGTGTATACAGATCCATAGCCTGGAAATAGTTTTGATGCTGGATTTTATAAGTCACTTATCTCCTCTTATGCATTCTATCCATATGTGCATTTATTGATTATTGCATAATTTTATGTAACTCCAGTGTATATTAGCTTGTTTTAGGATAATAAAGAGGTAATAGAAATGTAACTATTTTCTCACATCTGCAGGTTATTTACTTTTACTGCTTTGGTTTCATTTATGGAGAGGTAAGAGCAATTATAATTATGTATTCATTCCCTTGTTAATTAATAAATATAAGAAACGAAATTTTGTAAATATTTTTTTACTAGTTTTTAAAAAGATTTTCTTATATTAAAAAAAAAAGAGTTTTTAACTCAAAAATGAAGTTTTGTATTCTATACCTATATGACTTGTTTGGTCTACATATTGGTAAAATCAATGATTTATAAAAACCAAAAAAAGAATATTTACAGATTTCATTTACTTTCGTACAGCTGTATCATACAATAATATATATATATATTTATATATATATTTACAGTGGAGTCACTAACATGTTTACAGTGTACTTCGTACCAGCTTTATTGTAACAATTCTGTTACATGTGCAGAGCATGAGGTCAGTGATATTTGTTACATGTTGCTCTTTCTCTTTTGCTTGTCGAATTGATGATGATGCTTAACTTTTTAGACAGTGTGGGATATATTGGTGCACAATAATAAAGCTTGTCTTCAAGTCCGAAGATTAATGAGGAGTGCAGTATTTCCACATGACTACGCAGCCCCAGCTGTGACCTTTGATCAAAGAGGAGTGCAGTATTTCCACATGACTACGCAGCCCCAGCTGTGACCTTTGATCAAAGAGGAGTGCAGTATTTCACATGACAACGCAGCCCCAGCTGTGACCTTTGATTAATGAGGAGTGCAGTATTTCACATTGGCTACGCAGCCCCAGCTGTGACCTTTGATTAATGAGGAGTGCAGTATTTCACATGACTACGCAGCCCCAGCTGTGACCCTACACAATACTCTTTTGTCCTAAATAAATCCAATCATCCGTTTAACATGGGGCTTGTGGGTGTGCTGTGAGATTGTGGTAGCAACCAAAGATGTCCACTCCTATCATTCAGAAGCCACCCGTCAGAATACCAAGAGACAGGATGGCTAGGTACACATACTCCGCAAGTCAACAGTTTTTTATCTTAAAAATTCATTTTGATCTTTGTGAAAAACTTTCGGAATGTTTTGTTTTCTATTTTCGTATGTTCCCACAGAATCAAAGGTTATTACATCCTAGCCCTAACCACCCGCGGGGGCTGCTGGGTTTAAATACTGAACTAGTGCAATGGCAGGCTAATATAGAATAGATAATGGTTACTAAAAATTAAGAATTGATTTACAAACTTGGTCGAGTGTGTTATGAATAATTTGTGTGGGATCACAATTCGTCTGATCCGACATTTGTTTGCCTACAATTCCAGTTAATCTATATAACAAACGGAAATCGCTGTCAATTTTTTAGTTCTTTCAGAAATGTCTTTAAAAAATGTTTACTTTTACATATGGCGCTCTCTTTTACTTGATTTAGTACACTCGTTTTCTTTTTTTTAACCATATTTTGCCTGGTTTTGTACCTTCTTTTGCTTGTTTTTCAACTTTTTTTTTTGCCTGGTTTTGTACCTTCTTTTGCTTGTTTTTAACTTTTTTTTTTGCCTGGTTTTGTACCTTCTTTTGCTTGTTTTTAACTTTTTTTTTTGCCTGGTTTTGTACCTTCTTTTGCTTATTTTTGCCCTCTTTTGCCTGGTTTTGTAGACTTGTCGTTATGTGCCCTCTTTTGCCTGGTTTTGTAGACTTGTCGTTATGTGCCCTATTTTGCCTGGTTTTGCACCCTCTTTTGCTTGTTTTTTTTTTCTTTTTGTTTAGTCTCGTACCTTCTTTTGCTTGGTTTTGAACTTTTTTTGCCTGGTGTTGTACCTTGTCGATAGATTCATACATTCTTTTTAATATTTTATATTTGCTTAAATAGACAAGACTGTATGTTATAGAATATATGTGCGTCTTCTTGCTAAAACCAAGAGAAAAGGTGGAGGTATGGCCTGGTTGTGTAGACTAAACAGATTCTGATGAAATCACGAGTTGGTCTGTCGTAGTTTAAGTTAATAAATAATTGTGTGAAAGTTGAAGGGGAGAGAACTAGGGAGAGATAAGTTAGACAGAAAGACGTGAATTTAAAATGAGTTATAGCTCTTGTTTGAAGTCTCAGTTTTAGCTTTTTACACCTTTTGTGAAGTTAAAACCTGTTGTATATTTATAAATAAAAGTTATACTCATATGTGTATAAAACGAAGTCTGTTCAACAGTGGCGTAGCTAGTGGCGTATCTAGCGTGGGGAAGGAGGAGGAGCATTTCAAAATCCCCTTGGGCCCCCATTTGAGGGGAGCCCCGAATGAATGTTTTTACATTAATTTAAAAAAATAAAATTAAATATTACGCAAAATGCAGCGGCCCCCCCCCCCAAATAGGTCAAGCCCTCCAGGAGTCCCCAAACAATGGAAAATTTCTAGCTATGCTTCTGCTGTTCAAGTTTAATTTTCTACGCAGTTTTAATTGTGCGAGCTGTTTGGAACTACAAACCAACTAACTTTTTCTTTACATTGCCTTCTCATGAGGTCAAATTAACTTTTTTTGAATCTGTTCAATTAAAATGCAGTAGTCTGACTCTAGATTAAACCTAACAGTTTCCTCAAGAACAAAAATGTGTATGTTATTTTCAGGTGTGCTACACCCATACCACCAATGTCAACTCACGAATACAATATGACATGGGCTGCGCCAAGCAAGGTGTAGGTAGCTCATTCTTTACAATCGATTTCTCTGAACTGTAATCATGAAATTTGTTCGTCGACAACGGAAACAATTTTTAAATCTATAATAAATCTATATATTTAATTCTCTTCTTCCCTCAAGAGCTTGGACGAGAAGAAGAAGTAAAGGAAAGATCACTCTCTTATTTCTGCAATTTTTTTTTATAATTTACACCTAGAATTAGCGCGGGTCCTTTGAAAGTGCGGGGCCCTCTGCGGTCACATAGGGGCCTAAGGCCGGCCCTGCAAAATAACGGCGTATGCTACGCCGTGGGTCGACTACTTACTTTTTAATCCTGTGCACTCCCAGGGGAGCATAGGGCCGCAACCACACCTCTCCACCGAACTCGGTTCTGAGCAGCTTTCTTCATCTGCTCCCATGTCATTCCAGTACCCTCAGCTTCACTGATGACTGACCTCTTCCAGGTTTTCTTCTGTCTGCCCACTTTCCTTGTGGGTTCCAGTCAAGTGCCTGCCTTGCAACATTGGTAGCTGGTTTTCGCAGGGTGTGTCCTATCCAGCTCCATTTTCGTTTTGTGATGTCTTGGGCTATGGGTTTTTGTCTAGTTCTCTCCCACAAATTGATAGTAGTTATATTTTCTGGCCACCTAATATCCGGCGTAGGCATCTGTTAACAAAGGTCTGGAGCTTTACCATATTTGTTTTAGTAACACTCCAAGTTTCTGAACCTTATAGAAGGACAGACTTAACTTTTGGGTCAACTAGTAGATTGTATTTAAGATCCCAATCTCATGCTACAGCTAAAAATAGAACTGCCTGCACAATAAAACAAACATCGGACTGGCTATATGGGCAATTGGGAAAATGCCCGGTGGCCCGGTACCCAAATGGGCCGGTAGGGCCACCGAAATGGCCTGATCGAAGTCACTATAACACATATCAAGTTGTTAAAGGTTGTATAATATTCTTCTTATATTATTATTTTTATAAAAGGCCCTCTGGGCGTCGTGTTAAAAAAAAAATCTTTCACAGACATTACAGTGTAATACTATTTTAATCAAACACATTTTCCGAAAATAAAATGTAGAATGTTGACAGTGCTTCTAGTAGGCTTCATCATTTTAGGGCCTACATAATTGCTGATTTAAAAAGACTTATTATTGCTTATTAAGATATAGAGTTCACTCTAGGCATGCATATCGATACATTATCAAACTTAACAATGATTTTTAAGGACCGATACACCTAGAAATGGATGCCCATCACATGATAGAGAATTTGTGGGCCGAATTTTACACATATATTACATGATAAGAGCAAACGTTTAATAAGATAATCCCATAAAATATACGTTCCTACCACACTTGCCTGTGAACATAAGTGAAATTTAAACCAGAAAGGTAGTTTTTGTTGAATTGAAATTTCACTAAATTTTGGCCCATACGTTTTTGAAGTAGTGTGATATATATATATATAGGCCCTATATATATATATATATATATATATAGGCCCTATATATATATATATAGGCCCTATATATATATATAGATATATATATATATATATATAATCATTTATTTATTTTTATCTATTTATTTTTTTAATTTATATATTCATTTATTTATTTGTATTTATTTATTTATTTATTTATTATTTCTTTGTTTTTATTTATATGTTTTTATTTATATGTTTTTATTTATATGTTTTTATTTATATGTTTTTATTTATGTATGTGCTTGTGTCGACGACGACCCAGTTCTGTCAACATTACAACACCGAGAACGACCTGCTAGTTGGTAAACGCGATACAGAGACAGAAGCAAGAGACAAGAGAGACAACCTGTGCCTCAAGTGCTGCCATTGGAATGATTGCAATGGTCGGCTTTGTTCTGATACAAGTAAGAGTCTATCAACTTTTTTTTTTCTATTTTCACCTGCATGCTAACTGACTATTTTACTGTATGAAGATCAATTTATCTGATTGTAATCTTAAATTAGCGAAATACAAATGTATGTCCTCAGCTGCGTCACTAGGGTTAGTGTCACACGGTGCGGTCCTCCTATTTCGCACCTCTTATTCACGCTACTGCATGTTTAGAAACTTCCGAGAGAGAGAGAGAGAGAGAATATATATCGTTGAGTAAAGAGTCGAGTCTAGCTACTGTTCGTTGGTTAGAAATTAGAAAAAGTCATAATCTTAATTATAAATTAATTTGTTAAACAGAATTTGTGCCCGGACAGTTTTACATAGTAAAAGACCACTCTGAAAAAAAAAAGATTTTTTTAATAGCTTTTATATAGCGTCACTTTTATGCTTATAGCATGCTCAGAACGCTGTGGTCCAATCTCATTTGTGGACCAGTTGGGGGACGGGATATCTGGGAGAAGGTTTTCCGTGCTGCCTTTAGGCGCTCAGTAAACACAACTCTGCTCAAGTCGGGTGTCGAACCTCAATCTCCCTTGATAGGTAGCCAAGCCAAGCTCAAGCGTACTTAGCCTCTAGACCACACATCCCACGTTTAACCTGTTTAAGCTATGTAAGTGCTTTGACTTTCACTCTAGCATTGATAATAGAATAAATATAGCTTTTTTTTTACACATCTTTAAAGCAATGTATTAGCAGAGTGGAGCATCGCTGTCGTTCTGTCATAGTTCTGCCATAATTATGTCATAGTTCTGTCAAAGTTCTTATCTTATCTTATATAATACAGTTCTGTCATAGTTCTGTCATAGTTCTTATCTTATCTTATATAATACAATTCTGTCATAGTTCTGACATAGTTCTGTCATAGTTCTTATCTTATCTTATATAATACAGTTCTGTCATAGTTCTGTCATTGTTCTGTCATAGTTCTCACATAGTTCTGTAATTGTTCTGTCATAGTTCTGACATAGTTCTCTCATTGTTCTGTCATAGTTCTGTCATAGTTCTGTCATAGTTCTTATCTTATCTTATATAATACAGTTCTGTCATAGTTCTGTCATTGTTCTGTCATAGTTCTGACATAGTTCTGTCATAGTTCTGTCATAGATCTTATCTTATCTTATATAATACAGTTCTGTCATTGTTCTGTCATAGTTCTTATCTTATCTTATATAATACAGTTCTGTCATAGTTCTGACATAGTTCTGTCATAGTTCTGACATAGTTCTGTCATAGTTCTTATCTTATCTTATATAATACAGTTCTGTCATTGTTTTGTCATAGTTCTTATCTTATCTTATATAATACAGTTCTGTCATAGTTCTGTCATGTCTTAAAAAAAGTCTTCTCCTCGGATTTCCATGGGCTTTGCTTCATTGATAATTTAGCAGGGGGATATAAAAAATCGTATCTTCGAGGCTACTATGTCAAGTCTATATTTGAATGAATCATTTGCGCATTTCACAGCCAACACTGACCTACAGTTACGACTAAGAGATGGACAAAACAGATACGATGGAACTGTGGAAGTGTTTCACAAAAACAATTGGGGATTCGTCTGCGACGATGGATGGTCTCAGCTTGAAGCCGAGGTGGTCTGTCACATGCTGGGGTATCAAAGGTAAAACTATTGTTTTCAAAATACAGTCAAATCTGGTTCATCGTAACACATAGGGACACATACGTTTCGGAACAAACGTTTACTATATTTCAAGACTTGATGTGCTATCATTTATGTCACATAATCAATGCTTGTTAATCTTTTACTGTGCTATATACACGTATAGTGTACATGCAAATAACAACTACTCTTGTTGACTTAATTTTATTCATAGGAAAAAAATTGCATTTTTTTTAACGCTCTATAACACAATTTATTGGTACTGAGAATATAAAGTTTAATTTAAAAAAAAAACAAGCAAAATATATTTTAAAAATAAAAAAAAAAAGTTTTCTAGTCGAAATTACCGCTTAATCACCATGTATCTCAATACTGCAGGGACGATCTCCTTTTTCTCTGTCTGACTCTTATTCTTTTTCATGGTACTGTTCCCTGAGGTCTTTGGAAGCCCCAAAGACCATAGAGTTTGAGTTTCCGTTTTTTACACTAGTTAGTAGGTCATCGTGGGGTCCAATCACTGTCGTAACCCTGTCTCTAATCATTTCGTTTGTGATGCGGTCTTTAAATATGATACCTAGGATCAGTGGCGTCGCAAGGGGGTGCGGCGGTTCGGTCCCCACCGGGTGACACCCTTTAGGGGGTGACACCTAAGGAAAAAAATGCACTTTGGGACTAACTGACAATTTTTAAAAAGTAAACGACAGTGGCTAAATATTGGAACATGTCATTCACAAGTAATAAATAGATCTATATACTTTTTTTAAATTTTTATTTTCCTTTTTTAATGAAATTCTATCAAAATGTTTAATGTTATATCATACTTAATATCACAAGGAAAACGTGAAATCTTTCTTTCATATGTATACCAGCTGCATGTATGTATCTGAACACTGCTTTGATTAAAAAAAAACAACAAATTGTTTTAATCGAATCTATTGAATTGTAGCTAGCACCGTAATATCAGGATGCCAACCAATAGTCGCTGTTTAACAAATGACGACATTATTCAGATCTCACATGTAACTAATGTAAATGTTTGTAGAATCGGAAAGTAAATAAGTGGCCATTGAGATTTCTGACTATGATGATTGAATTTAAAAAGAAGTTCTAGCCAAGCTGGAGGAAATGTTACAATGAGTCAGTCGAATAATATACTTGAATATTTTGGGGGATTTTTTCTTGTTGACGTGTGTAAATTTCACATGATTTAAGAAAGTAATTATCCAGAACAAAGGAAAAGTACGCCAGTACGCAAAAGACGTATGAAGAATTCATCTGGATTTTAAAATTGAAAAAAACAAGAGCATCCTGCTACAAACACAAGTGACAAAGAAGTTGTTGCTAAAGTTGATTTAAACAAGAAAAACAAGGCAAGGAGATATTATTATTATTATAGCTTTTATACAGCGCTACTTTCATAGCCTGCTCAGAGCGCTTTGGTCCAATCTCATTTGTGGACCAGTGTGTGTGGGGGGGGGGGGGAGTTGGTTTTCCGTGCTGCTCAGTAAACACAATCTGCCCGAGTCGGGTGTCGAACCTTGAGCCCCCTTCTAGGTAGCCAAGCCAAGCCAAGTTCAAGCGCACTTAGCCTCTCGACCACGCTTCCCACTATAGCACAGATTGTTTCTATAAAAGCAGACTATTTGACATTTTGTGACCATACTAGCAACGAGTCTATAACGAATAAAGAATTTGAAATGATGGAAATGTTGTGTAAATACAACCCAAAGCCGGAAGTACGTCTGTAATGTTAAAAAAAAGTTTATAAATGTTTTAGCAACACGTACAAGATATTAGAGTCAGAATGACCCAAGCACTTTTGTATTTTGTTTGACAACACACCTGACGTAGCACACCTGACATAGCACATAGCACACACTGATCAGATTCAGAAGTTCTACGATAATAAGGCAGACAAAAAACGCCGATGAGATTAACTTAATATTTTAAAATGCGTAGAAAAGGTTGAGCTAGAATTGATATGTGGAGCTCAAAGATATGAAAATGCAGCTTCAATGTTTGGAACCATGGAGGAGTACAGAAAATTTATTAAGAACCAACAGAAAATCTATTAAATAGATGCGTATAAAATGATCAGTTTTCAAGTTTGACATCCAGTAAAAAAACAACAACTGTAATTTATATATTGTTTCATTGTTGCGAAATTGAATGACTACATAAACCAAGACTCAGGCATATAAGAATGTGATCATGGCCAGAGAGCGCATCAGCCTGACTTTGTTGTGGAGGGCTATGCCTTTGTCTTTCCATATTGTCTTGAGTTGTCTGTCACATGCTGGGTTATCAAAGGTAAAATAATTGTTTTCATCTGGACTCTGCTATTCGGCAAAAAAGGGAAAATTGACCGAAGTTGACAATATTCCTGGTGAACTTCTACAGGCTGGATGAGAAACTATGATAAACACACTTTTTAAGATTTGCAACAAGATCTGGCAGTCAGGAGAATGGCCCAAGCACTTGATCCAACACTCAGCATCCCTCTTCCTTAGAAAGGCATTTTAAAACTCAAAAACTACCGCACCATCATTCCCACAAGCCATCCCAGCAAAGTCATGTTAAAATAATAATCTGTGGCCTCGACAGATGATCTTTTACCTTTGCAACTTCTTGTGTGACTAAAAAGGCCAATCCTTGATACAAAGCTGCTGTCACATGTTGGGCATATGTAATCACAAGACGCGGTAGCATTTTCACTAAACCTGCTAAGACACTGACAAAGTTATATCAGAAGAACAAGCGGGCTTTAGACAAGGTCGCAGCACAACAGAACAAATCCTAAGACTCTTCAACTTTCTAAAACTATCGATCTCTCCGACGACCGTACTTCTGGTCTTACGTCACTCATGCGCACTATTTACATTTTCACACTCTATATTCACAAAATTCACCAAAGTGCAATAAGGTGCAATAAGTTAACTATTTTGCCTGTGACCATTGACATAAATTAATATAGACTGGCCGATAAAAGAGTTTTATGAAACGTAAATTTGTGACTTGCAATTTTGTGTACTTTATTATACAGCAGTGTAGTTTTGTTTAATCTCTAAGAATGAAGATCATGCAACTTTTCAGAATTCGGAAATCCGGTTTGCGCGCTGGACTGTCGTTCGGATTTATCGACGGTCCAGGGTTCAAACCCTGCCCGCTCCCATCCCCCGTCGTCCTGCGGGAGGTTTGGACTAGGAAGTAAACTATCTTCAACTCTGAAGGAACATCCGAAACATGTAAAACATTTTACAACAAACAATAGATATACATGTTTTCAAGTTACATGAAGTTATTTCCTTTTTCCAGTCTATATTTATTTATATCTATGCCTGTGACACTTTCTTTATCTTAAAAGTTTGTGCTAGACAGGGCCGGATGTAAATAAGTAGAGGCCCTGGATCTATTTGTAATTACATTTTCTTGTGATCGCAATGAACGATTCTACCCATGAATTAATTTGAATTTAACCTTGACCTTGACAGATCTGGCGCCAGAGCGGTAACGGACAATGGCTTTCACTCCAACCACTTTTACAACTATCTACTCGACCAAGTGTCCTGTCAGCCAAACACGTCGACTTTACAAGATTGTCATCATTCAGACTGGGGTCATCATGACTGTGTCCCCGGGGAAGAAGCTGGGGTCATTTGTTCTTCTGGTATTTGTTTTTTTTCATTGTATCATGGTTTCTCATCCAACCGTATTTGCTTAGTGTGTACGGTGTGGTAGTACATGCAAGTATTAAATCTTTCTGTGCTGGTTTTTGGATTCGGAAATAGTGTAGATAGACTTCGAGATAGACTTATTAATCTTATACTGTGCTATTCACACGCATAATGTACGTACAAATAGCAACTACTGTTGTTGACGAACTTTATTCATAGAAAAACAAATTTGCAAGTTTCTTTTATTTTTAAACGATCTAAACACAATGTATTGGTACTCAGTAAGCAAAGTATAATCTAAAAACAAGCAAACTAAAAATTAAAATAAAAAACAAAGCTTATCTATGGGGAAGAACCGCACAGTCACTGTTGTATATATTAATATTGCAAGTATAAGGTCCATTTTTCTATATAAAATATTATTAACTTCAATCGATCCGAGAACACTATTAGAATTTTTTTTAAACTTTGGATGAAGAGATGAAAGTCTGGGCATTGAAGAGATGAAAGTCTGGGCATTGAAGAGATGAAAGTCTGGGTATTGAAGAGATGAAAGTCTGGGTATTGAAGAGATGAAAGTCTGGGCATTGAAGAGATGAAAGTCAGGGCATTGAAGAGATGAAAGTCTGGGTATTGAAGAGATGATAGTCTGGGTATTGAAGAGATGGAAGTCTGGGTATTGAAGAGATGGAAGTCTGGGTATTGAAGAGATGATAGTCTGGGTATTGAAGAGATGGAAGTCTGGGTATTGAAGAGATGATAGTCTGGGTATTGAAGAGATGAAAGTCTGGGTATTGAAGAGATGAAAGTCTGGGTATTGAAGAGATGAAAGTCTGGGTATTGAAGAGATGAAAGTTTAAGTATTGGCTATCAATGTTCAAAAAAAGTTGTCGCAAACACAACAGTTTCCCCTTCTGGACGCATCTGTCGGCTCCAAAGGAATGGCTATGCAGAGGCGTAGCTATGGATTTGGGGGCCCGTGGGGGGGGCTTCAACTCTTTAGGGGCCCCCGCATTTTAACATTCGACATCATGACATGAGATAATGACGTAATATTTAATGTAAATACAAATTTTGGACACGTATTTGGGGCCACCCTCAAGAGGGGACCCGGGCGAGATTTTCAAATTTCGAGCCCCTCCCCCACCCTATCTACGACACTACAGCTATGGCCGATACTTTTTGTGGTCGTAGGGTCCACACTGTGCTAAATCTTCAGATTTTTTTCTTAGGACTCCCGAAACCTTTCACATGTTTGGGTTTAGCTAGCAGCAAGGTAGTAGGGGTTTGGTTTGTTTGTTTTAAACTCTCCACCCTATACTAATTCCATTTTTAAGCCAATTGATGTAAAGACTTGACTGAAGATAAAAAAATATTATTTCCCATTTTCCCAACTTTTATATATAAAAAAAAAAGATAAATTAAAAAAGTACGTAAAGCTTGATATTTAATAAAGTCCGTGAAGTATAAATATTTCATTTAAAATGAAAACTTGTTCTTCATAAATGATCAGGTCAATGGCCAAGGGGATGTAATGCTGATGGAAATTTTTTAATCTGTTATAGTAGACATCCTAAATTGAGACCCTTGGTTGCAGGCACGGCCGGGCTTAGGAAATTGAGGGCTTATAGTAGACATCTTAAATTGAGACCCTTGGTTGCAGGCAGGGCCGGGCTTAGGAAATTGAGGGCTTATAGTAGACATCTTAAATTGAGACCCTTGGTTGCAGGCAGGGCCGGGCTTAGGAAATTGAGGCCCCCGGTTGAAGCGAATTGAGTGGCCCCCAATGAAATAGAAAAATAAAATATAAAGACTAAAAAATATGCCATTAATTAAAAACCTTCCTGTCCCTATATCTAAATCAACAAATAAGTTAAATTCATATTGCGAAATTTCTGTTACACTCAATTACAGTCCAGGTGCCATAAACCAATATTTCAGCTCATTCAAATGTGATTCATGGATGATTCATGATCACTAGAAATAACGTTTCGACACTTCACCAAAAGCTAGAAACAATGGTCTTCCAACATGTGTAGTCCAAAATGTAGATCCAAGCATTCGTGCATCTAGTAGTCATAGAGCCATGGAGTTCTGCTTTTATTGAGATTTTAATCACGATTCGCAATATTTTTTCTTTAAAAAAAACACGTTGCGCCCAGGCACACAACCGATAAGGGCAAAAACTTGCTCTTGTAAGGGCAAAAACTTGATCTTGTAAGGGCCAAAACTTGCTCTTGTAAGGGTCAAAACTTGCTCTTGTAAGGGTCAAAACTTGCTCTTGTACAAAACTTGCTCTTGTAAGGGTCAAAACTTGCTCTTGTAAGGGCCAAAACTTGCTCTTGTAAGGGCCAAAACTTGCTCTTGTAAGGGTCAAAACTTGCTCTTGTAAGGGCCAAAACTTGCTCTTGTAAGGGTCAAAACTTGCTCTTGTAAGGGCCAAAACTTGCTCTTGTAAGGGTCAAAACTTGCTCTTGTAAGGGCCAAAACTTGCTCTTGTAAGGGCCAAAACTTGCTCTTATAGATGTAAATTTTTTAACTGAAGTAGGAAATATGCATAGACTTAAAATAGAGGAATATACTAAAGGAAGACAACTCTTGGACAGTCAGTTCAGCGTTTTATTAAATTCTAATCTTTTAAGATTTTTAATCATTATAACGATGTGTGAACAGTGAACGTGCTTTATTTAATAAAATTATGTTCATATTTGTTTTCGTTGAATTGGTCTTTTGTTTCCTTAATATTTCGGTATGCATCTACCTACTTGAACTACATGAATTAATATTATAAGTAAACAGTTAAGTCATATTTTTTTATAAGCACCTTGCTGTCTAATCCTGAACTTTAAATGTTGGTATCAGCTTACCAACGTAGACATAATACTGCAATCATTGTAGTTTAAAATGTTACTATTAATTTGTATGCTTACTAAAAAAATATGCATCTTTTTTTTAATTAAAAAAAAAAAAAGCCCAATAAAGAGGCAAAGGCCCAAGGATTCCTAGGATGTAAACAGCTCGACAGCTGAGCTATCCTCTTGCCTCCAAGCTCATTTTTAAAAAAGTCAGTATTTATCCATTTCCCATCCAATGTAAAAATCCATAAATTAGGTAACATACATTTTATATGTAATTAGATAAAGATTTTCCCAATTATTCAAAGTAGTTTACAAATTTGATCATAAAAACTGAGCTAGATCGACTCTACTGAGGTTTCTAGACTTGTGACTAGCTTTGCAGTTTCAGACTATGTTCTCTCATGTTAGATACAGTAGTGCTTAATATGGGCTCAGTCACACTCAACATATCGGCAGGGGCCTTACGTCGTATTCTTACACCCGGGCCCGCGGGTACCTTGCAACGCCACTGCAAGGCCTTCACCAATGGGAGGCTCTATGCGGCTGCCTAGTCTGCCTATGCCTAAGGCCGGCCCTGTAGCAGGTCAAAACCTTCAACATTCGGCTAAAACGAAAATCACACCAAGATTCTTCGTTGGTGTTCAATCGAAGACCAAAAAAAAAACCTGATAAAAATACTCCGAAAGGCACACAAGCTAAAGGCAAATTTTACATGTTTGTAAAAATCTATCTTTCTTTCCAAGTGCAGTTAAAGCATGGAATTGGTTGCCTGAATCAGCCAGGAAAAAACACTTACACGTACGACTAGATGACTACACGTAGGACGTACTTGTCTTCTGAAGGAGGAACGTCTTTAATTTACAAGACAGTTTTTACTCCATCGTGTATTTACGTCTTCTTGTTGTTTCCCCACGTCGTTTAATTATAATTATAATAAGGAAAATTTCCCTTTCAGACCTTGTGATCTATAAGGCAGATGACGTTACTGAGGAGAACGGTTAACGAGGGTTTCATGTGGCCAGCACAAAGACCAACCGCCTTTACTTTTACCCAATTAATGTCAGGTAGCCAAAAGATTTAAAAAATCCCAGTCTTCACCAGAATTCGAACCCTCGACCCCTGGTTCAGATGCCAAGCGCTTCGCCGCTCAGCCACCGCTTCCGTGGAGTTACTTAAAAGAGAGTAATTATTGAATGTATTTAATCTTGAAGTAAATAACTATTGACACTCTTGACTTGGTCGTCTTTGTGGCCAGCACAACGACCAACCGCCTTTACTTTTATCCAATTAATGTCAGGTACCCATTAGAAACTCGGTGGACTCAGAGGCGCCCAAAGATTTCAAAAATCCAAGTCTTCACCAGAATTCGAACCTGCGACCCCTGGTTCAGATGCCCAGCGCTTTGCCGCTCAGCCACCGCTTCCGTGGAGTTATGTAAAAGAGAGTAATTATTGAATGTATTTAATCTTGAAGTAAATAACTATTGACACTCTTGACATAGTCGACTGTCTTTTATTCCCAGGTGAAACAGACACAATACAGTTACGTCTCAGAAATGGTTCCAACATCTACGAAGGTCTATTGGAAGTGTTCTACAACGACACTTGGGGGTCAGTCTGCGATGACTCCTGGTCAGATCAGGACGCGCAAGTCGCTTGCTACATGCTAGGATACAAAAAGTAAGATCAGTGACATGTTTTTACACCCGGGGTAGGTCATACAGTAGAAATGATAAAACGAAAAGGCTTGCGAAAACATTTATAGAGCTCTTCTAAAGTCCGCCCCTCTTCTAAAGTCCGCCCCTCTTCTAAAGTCCGCCCCTCTTCTAAAGTCCGCCCCTCTTCTAAAGTCCTCCCCTCTTCTAAAGTCCTCCCCTCTTCTAAAGTCCTCCCCTCTTCTAAAGTCCGCCCCTCTTCTAAAGTCCGCCCCTCTTCTAAAGTCCTCCCCTCTTCTAAAGTCCGCCCCTCTTCTAAAGTCCGCCCCTCTTCTAAAGTCCGCCCCTCTTCTAAAGTCCTCCCCTCTTCTAAAGTCCTCCCCTCTTCTAAAGTCCGCCCCTCTTCTAAAGTCCGCCCCTCTTCTAAAGTCCGCCCCTCTTCTAAAGTCCGCCCCTCTTCTAAAGTCCGCCCCTCTTCTAAAGTCCGCCCCTCTTCTAAAGTCCGCCCGTCTTCTAAAGTCCGCCCCTCTTCTAAAGTCCGCCCCTCTTCTAAAGTCCGCCCGTAATAAGCTTATCAGATGTCCAGCAAAAGAAGGACATGTCCTACTTTTTTTTTAGGCCTCGTCTTCCGTACTACAGTCACTGGTCTAAAGTGTGGAATCCTCCCCTTTTACAAAGCTTCTATCAACTCACTCTGTCTGGTAAAAAGTTTGTACACGTTATTTCTCCCACACCCAATCTCAGATCAAGCTGAAATTTTGCTAAATTTTTTCTTTTACATGACAACACAAGAATCAATTAAAAAAAAACTAAAAATGGTGTTCCACGCGGTACCCCGACAAAATAGCGCCGACAAAATAGCGCCGACAAAATAGCGTCGACAAAATAGTGCAGAAAAAATATATTTGACATTTTGAAAGAAATACTTTAGATATCTTAAAATATGAATAGAGCAATATTTTTTTTGTTTTAATGTTATCATAATTTTTCAGTCATTTTGCTGGAAACACTTTAGATATCTTAAAACATAAATATGCAAATAGTTAGCAAAATTTATAATAAATTAAAATGAAAAATTTTAAAATATATTATTTATACACATTCCAATAGGGTAATTTGAAAACAGGCAAATATACTTGTGAGATTTATATTCTTCTTCTTCTTCTTCTAGCCAGCTTTATTGCTGCTGAGCTGTGAGCTCTTTTGCAGACTGTGCCAAGGAAAAAAAGTGTGCTGTTTTCTTCAGTTGTTCAGCACTGCCGTACAGGGTGTTGGTTATGTTGGGCTGTAGTGGAAGTAGGGTCTGCCTAAGGTGGATTAGGGAGGGGCATTCAAAGAGGATATGGTTTACGGTTTCAAAGGGGTGGGCGCAATGTCTGCAAAGGGGTAGATGTGTGGAGTTTATTTTGTTCAGGTGGTAATTTAATAGTGGTGTGTGTCCTGTTCTTAGTTGGAAGATTGTAGATTGTTCTCTGCGGGGGAGGAAGTTAATACTGTCCAGTTTGTTAGGCGTAGTCATTTCTCTGTACATGGCTCTGCCTGTGTTTCCTGATGCCCATTGGTTCAGCCACTCCTCTCTGTGATGTGAGATTTATATATACACACACAAACTTTCACAAAGTTGAATTGTAGGAAGAAACTCGTTCATTGCTTGAACAAAATATCAAAATCCTTCTTTTAGCAAGTTAAGCATGTTAAACATTGGTGAAAAAGGGGAATGATTTAAAATTAAAAGTTCTCTCGTTCTCTGCAAATATGGCATATTTTCAGATCGTTTACTATTGAAAAAGAGACATCAACAAAAATGCTGCCCAGGACATTAGATTACTAATAATCCTGTACTTTTATACACATGATATATAAGATCGCGCTATTTTGTCTTGTGCTATTTTGTCGGGAAATTTCGCGCTATTTTGTGGACGCTATTTTGTGGACTATTTTGTGGACGCTATTTTGTGGACGCTATTTTGTTGACGCTATTTTGTTGACGCTATTTTGTTGACGCTATTTTGTGGACGCTATTTTGTGGGTATTTTGTGGACGCTATTTTGTGGACGCTATTTTGTTGACGCTATTTTGTGGACGCTATTTTGTTGACGCTATTTTGTCGACGCTATTTTGTTGACGCTATTTTGTCGACGCTATTTTGTCGACGCTATTTTGTTGACGCTATTTTGTGGACGCTATTTTGTGGACGCTATTTTGTGGATGCTATTTTGTGAACGCTATTTTGTGGACGCTATTTTGTGAACGCTATTTTGTTGACGCTATTTTGTGGACGCTATTTTGTGAACGCTATTTTGTGGACGCTATTTTGTGGACGCTATTTTGTGGACGCTATTTTGTGGACGCTATTTTGTGGACGCTATTTTGTGGACGCTATTTTGTGAACGCTATTTTGTGGACGCTATTTTGTTGACGCTATTTTGTCGACGCTATTTTGTTGACGCTATTTTGTCGACGCTATTTTGTCGACGCTATTTTGTTGACGCTATTTTGTGGACGCTATTTTGTGGACGCTATTTTGTGGATGCTATTTTGTGAACGCTATTTTGTGGACGCTATTTTGTGAACGCTATTTTGTTGACGCTATTTTGTGGACGCTATTTTGTGAACGCTATTTTGTGGACGCTATTTTGTGGACGCTATTTTGTGGACGCTATTTTGTGAACGCTATTTTGTGGACGCTATTTTGTGAACGCTATTTTGTGAACGCTATTTTGTGGACGCTATATTGTCGGGTCACCGTTCCACGCATATTTTAGTTGGAATACTAAGCTAATGCTAAATGTCACTTTGTCTGCCCAATAGGGTGTCCTGGATATCTGGCTGCATATCATCACATCATGATCAATGTCCTGCATGTTCTATCTTTCCTAGATCTGGGGCCCAAGCAGTAGGTGGTGGATATTTTACCTCTGGTCATGCATTGCCCTTTGTGTTGGATGATGTCGTGTGTACAGGCAACGAAATGAATCTGGCTGATTGCTCTCACAGAAACTGGAAGGAGCACAACTGCGGCCCAAACGAAGAGGCTGGCGTTATTTGCGTTCCAGGTAAAACATTGCTTTAAAAAAAAAACTGTCAATCCCTACTATAAGTTACACTTTCTCCAATGAAATATAACAAGTTAATTATTTTTTTTTGAAAATAACACAGAAGGAAAACGTTTTTATAATGGGAAATTACATCAA
Organism: Biomphalaria glabrata; assembly: GCF_947242115.1. Taxonomy (NCBI): domain Eukaryota; kingdom Metazoa; phylum Mollusca; class Gastropoda; family Planorbidae; genus Biomphalaria; species Biomphalaria glabrata. Next base: position 3,329,115 of record NC_074719.1, read on the forward strand.
TTATTTTGAATCAATCATGTAAAGTAAAGTTCCTCTTTCAAACCTTGTGGTCTATAGGGCAGATGATGTAAAGGTCATATGTTTCTGTGGCCCACGGTTAACGAGGGTGTCATGTGGCCAGCACAACGACCAACCGCCTTTTCTTTGCCCCAACTAATGTCAGGTACGTGGCAACGAGCCAGTCAGTAAAGGAAATTCTATTCCAAGACAAAGGACAGAGAGGAATGGAGAAAAACGATTGGCTCAATGGTCCAGCAGACTAAGGGATGGGTGAATGTGAAGATGGTCAGCGATTCTTATAGATATTTATATATATCCTACTTGTTTATCAATGCATTAGAGACATAATCTTAATTTTTAGATCCAGAACTACAAGTTCGTCTTTGGAACGGCAAAACACTTTCTGAAGGCATTGTGGAAGTCTACTATAACAATACACGGGGCTTATTATGTGGTCAGGGATGGTCAAATGAAAATGCAGAAGTTATTTGCTATATGCTGGGTTATCCAAGGTAATGTTATATAAAGTTACAAAGACATCTAGATTATTAGTTACCTTTAATATTCAATAAGTTAAAAATATAGTTGTTTGTCTGTTTGGTCCTATTGTAAGACATGACTCACTGTCAAAAGTCATCCTTCAAGGTACAGTGGAAGGAGCACGAAGAATGGGTCAATGGCAAGTCAGTGTAAAGGAATGGACTGTTATCTCTCTTGATATCCTGCTAAGAACAGCTGCTAACCAGGAAATGTGGAGGGATTTGGTTATGTGTACCGTCACAGCACCTTGACGAAAGAGAGAACGTTAACACTAAATAAATAATTTGATATACCCTGCCTGGTGGTGTGGTACACGCTCTGGACTGTTGTTTTGATGGTCCTGGGTTTGAACTCTGCCTGCTGCCTTCCAGTTCTGCAGAATGTTTGGGCCAGGATGAAATGATTTTCTATCTGGAACGAACATCTGAAACAAAAAATTTACATTTAAAACAAACAAAGCCATGCAGGGTATCATCTCAACAAGAAGCCTTTTTATTATAACTCAAAATTCGAGTCTTCAATGGACCTCATTCACCAATCGTAAACAAACAACATTTTGCCAAGTGGTTCTCTATCTCTTCTATACAAATTACGATATAATTTTAATACACAGTTGCTGTCACGTGACAGTTTTTTTTTCGTTGTTTTATCAATATGATCACGTGACTAAATGTTGTTTGTTTACGATTGGTGAATGAGGTCCATTCACTTCCTCTTTCATCTGTAGTGCTTGTCTTTTTCTAACAAACTTCTGTAGTGTAACGTTCAGATGGCTGCTTCTCAAGCAACATGAATACTGCTGCTTCTTAAAAGCAAAAAGAGCTTTATTAAAGACGGAATCACTATATGTCAATACAATATGACCAAGACTTATTAGAGTTGATTTCATTAGAAAACTATATCATCAGTTGTTTTTTTTAGCTTAATTCATATATATTGTTGTAGCCCTGTTCCTCTCTGACTAACCATTTTTTCCCACGTGCAAAGTAGGGTGATTTTTTGTTTATGCTGCTGGGTGTAAATGACCTGGACTAGTGTGTAAATGTGTTAAGAAACTTTGGATTTCTTGATTGAGGATTGAGGATTGTTTTCTTTAGTGTGTGTTAGTGAATTGGGATATGTAAATTTGATTTGGAGATTGTGACATTATTTCTTTTTACCGGGGATATTGATTGATCATAGTTGGATTGTGCTTCTGCAATCAGAGAGATACCAGCGATCTGAGAATCGGGGAGTATATATATATATATATATGCAACTTTGGAGTAGACTAAAGAAAGTTAACTCACGATTGTCAGGTCGCCGATATCCTTCTGATTGCAGAAGAACAATTCACTATGAACAGTCAATACTCCAAGTAATAGAAATAATTTAACAGTTATAATAAAATGGTAAGTGGGGGGGGGGCGTTTACAACAATATATATATAATGGAACTTTTGACATTAAAAAAGTATGTAATGTTTTCCTTTGTTTAAATCTGCTTGGTCCTGTGATATGCTGTCCAGTATGTTGTACAGTTATCTAGTGTTCAAATCCTGCATGTTGCCTTCCCCTGCCATCCAGCAGGAGGTTTTGGCTAAGACTTAACAATCTTCTTCTCTGAAGGAAACTGAGAATTTACAAGTTAAAACATGACCTATATATTAATGTTTCTAATGTATATCAAAATCATTTATGAGCAGATCTGATGCCACCGGATATATTGACACTGTTTCGAACCAGACATTATCTTTCCTGCTTGATGAAGTGATCTGTTCAGGCACTGAGTCAAGTGTACTTGAGTGTAAACACAGAGCTGTCGGAGAGGACCTATGCCATGCCCTAGAAGCGGCAGGAGTTACTTGTAAACCAGGTCAATAAAAAAAAATCATGTCCATAATCATAATAAAACGTCTGGTAAAAGTATGTATTTATATATCTCTTGCTTGACTTAGTACATAGGTATCTTATCTTATATGATACAGACGTTACTTCAAAAAAGAAGATGATTACGTCCTACGCGTCATGCATCTAGTCATGCATATTAACCAATGACCTAAATTCAAGTCACTGGTTTTCCTGGCTAGCTCAGGCAACCCATTCCATGCTCTAATAGCACTAGGGAAGGAGGAGCTTTTGTACAAATTTGTCCTAGCATATGGGACGAGGAATTAAATAGAACCTTCAAACTATGATTAAGTTGACGGTAATAAGAACTACACAGCGGTCACATTTATTTGGATCATCATTATATCTTATGCATGATTTGTCACACCATTTTAAAATTGAAGAATGAGAAAACTTGAGTGCAATTTCTTTGAATGTTTAGAAGAGGGAGATAATTTCCCATATAACAGTATGACGCAGCCTAACTTTGAACATTAATTAGAATGACAATTTTCATTAGCATTTAGTCCTTAAAAGAGTCTGCATATAAACAGCAAAAGAGACCTAGAAACTAAAAAAGAATATCAGATTTATTATGATTGGTATTATGTTTTCAAAACCTGAGGAAAAAAGATGTATAAATTTGTTTTGTGAAAACATATTGAATAAAAGCTTGTTTAATTTCTATGATCCCCAGAGAATATATCTGTCTCTGTACGCCTAAGAGGTGGTGGCCATAGCAATGAAGGCGTTGTAGAAGTCAATTATAATGGAACTTGGGGTACAGTATGTGATGATGGCTGGACAAAGGAGAATGCACAAGTTGTCTGTCGCATGTTAGGTTACCAAGGGTTAGTTACTTTTCATATTTTATCTCACTTTCGGTCAGAGTGTTACAAGATCAGCTGTCGTCATTAAGAAGTACATAGAAGTCAAATTCATAAAGCGCTGGTTGTGAGTGTGTATGCGTTTCGTGTGTGAATGTTGTTCGAATTTCTCATCTATACTGTTATTGTACAGTATGTTATCAATTTTAGTCAAACTGCAGCAAAAGTTTTGGTCTCTTCTCTTGCTTATTCATCTGTCTCTTTCTGCGAGTCACCCTTGATCACATTCTGAAAGCCAGCCAACATCTGTTCTTGAAAGGTGATCAAGAGCTCTACCACATCGGGTTTGAGTTCAAAGAGGTACGTGTTCGGATCTTCCTCTTCATCCACCAGGGCTTGCCGGAGACGTTCTTTAAGAGTTTCATTGTTCCTTTCGTAGTACTTCAGTCCTCGCCGTTTCAGCTCTTGTTTCAGTTCTTTCAGATTCAGTTCATCTAGCAGTTTTACAGAAGCCATAGGAAATCCCACTTCTGACACCAGTGTTACGATCTCTCTCCTAATCAGGCCTTCTGTAAACACTGCTAAACACAACACAGCACATCTAACAGCAAATCTGTCATGTTACTAATATAATTTTACATCCTCCTGTGCTATTCTGCACATTGGATGGCAAGCTTTCTCCCAAAAGATCTCTCGCAAATGCTAAAATATAAAATATGTATGAGAAATCAAAGAATGTATTACCAAAAGATTTTGGCAAGAAAGACCCTTTTAATTTTATGGCTGTCACCCAGTAGTTTTGAATGACACTGGGTTCTTTTCTTGTATGCTTGTACTCACTGACTACTGACCAACCCTATAACTTAAGGACAGCTTAAACCATTATTTTGAAGAAATTGGGATGAAAATGTCTAATTTGTACAAATGAATCTTTAATAAAGTTGATTCAATTCCCTACAATTCTATATATTTATTATTTAAAATACTAAATTATATTTATAAACAATATTTCAAAGAGGTCACTAAAGATACATTTTAGCTCATTGATTATGCAAAAAAAATTCAAAACAGCATAACTTTTAAATTTTTAAAACTAATCTGTTCAGAATTAAAATACGAATAACGCAATTTTTCATTCCTGTTATGTATGTAAACTTAATTTTTAATTATCAGTATTTTGTAAAGCAAAATAAAAAGCACACCTTTCAGCCAATCACAAAGCACCTTACAAAACTGGCATTATTTACCTAAGCAAGCACATGGCCAATGTAAATCACTATTCACTAAGTTGACTTAAATCACTATTCACTAAGTTGACTTAAATCACTATTCACTACATTGACGTAAATCACTATTCACTACATTGACGTAAATCACTATTCACTACATTGACGTAAATCACTATTCACTACATTGACTTAAATCACTATTCACTACATTGACTTAAATCACTATTCACTACATTGACTTAAATCACTATTCACTACATTGACGTAAATCACTATTCACTAAATTGACAGTGCCATGAAATTTTCTAAATATGTCACAACTATGAGGTGACAGTTACTTTAGTCATGTTTTCATTCATTCCCAGGCAAGGATCAGAAGCTGTTTATGGATCAAGATTTGTCCAAAGTGCTAGTCTGCCTTTTCTTTTAGATGATGTCTGGTGCTCTGGTAGTGAACACAATCTACTAGAGTGTTACCACAAGCCATGGGGACAACACAACTGTGGCGATGGCGAATCAGCTGGTGTCGTTTGCCCTCCTGGTATCATTAAATTATTGAATATTTTGTGCAATCTACACTTATAAGATAATCCCATCTTATTTTACTGCTAAAAATCTGTATCTGTCTCTATGTTAACACTTGGCAACCTGACAAAATAGAGTGAAGACCTTTACAACTCAGATTCCTAATGGTGTTCATCTCATGCATGATATTCATATGTGGAGTGTACACAGCAGCACTTTCCTGAGGCTCCATCCCTCATAAAGATTGACCTCTCACAGGATGATGGCTTGAGCCAACAGTGTTAACTATCCTTGCCAGTTCATTTATAATTATAATATGCAGATATTCAGTTTAAAAACACTTCATTGAAATTGGGCATATGCATGAGTGATATTATTCCCCTTTCAGACCTTGCAATCTTTATGGCAGATGATGTTAAGGTAATCCGTTTCTTTGGCCAACGGTTTACGAGCAGGGTGTCATGTGGCCAGCACAACGACCAACCTTCTTTACTTTCCCAAACGAAAGTCATGTTCCCATTAGAGTTATAGAGACTCAGGGGCGCCCTAAAAATCCGAAAATTCAAAATCCTAGTCTTCACCAAGATTCGAACCCAGGACCCCAAGGTTCGGAAGCCAAGCGCTTAACCACTCAACCATCGCGCCCCACATGAGTGATATACATGTTGTTTATTTGAAACATAACTTTTGGAAAGTCAATGGTTGTTATTTGATAGTTCCTACAACTCATGTTATTCTTGATAAGTATTGGAAAAAAAAAAGAGTTCTTACCCATGGAACAAGAGGTGAATATATTTTCTGATTGTTTCATGTATAGATATGACATTATTTATCCTTTGATCTTTTGCAACTTGTGTGAAGTAAAGTTTCCTCTTTCAGACCTTGCAATCTATTGGGCAGATGGTGTGAAGGTCATCTGTTTTTGTAGCCCATGGTTAACAAGGGTGCCATGTTGCCAGTTTTCTCAAACTAAATGCAGGTACCCATTTAAGCTGGGTGCGCCCTAAAGATCCCAAAATTAAAATCCTAGTCTGGACCAGGATTCGAACCTGGGACCTCTTGGTTCGAAAGTCAAGCGCTTTACCACTCAGCCACTGGGTGTCCTAACTTGTGTGATTGAACTAACGTTATTTTCTTTGAAACTATTTCCATCAAAGAATGAAAATAAACTTGTCCCCAGCATTTTAATCTAGCCTTGTACATAATCTAGTTTTGTGCATATCTAGCCTTGTACATAATCTAATCTTGTACATGATCTAGTCTTGTACATAATCTAGTCTTGTACATAATCTAATCTTGTACATAATCTAGTCTTGTACATAATCTAGTCTTGTACATAATCTAATCTTGTACATGATCTAGTCTTGTACATAATCTAGTCTTGTACATAATCTAATCTTGTACATGATCTAGTCTTGTACATAATCTAGTCTTGTACATAATCTAGTCTTGTACATAATCTTGTCTTGTACATAATCTAATCTTGTACATAATCTAGTCTTGTACATAATCTAGTCTTGTACATAATCTAGTCTTGTACATAATCTAATCTTGTACATAATCTAGTCTTGTACATAATCTAATCTTGTACATAATCTAATCTTGTACATAATCTAATCTTGTACATGATCTAGTCTTGTACATAATCTAGTCTTGTACATAATCTAATCTTGTACATGATCTAGTCTTGTACATAATCTAGTCTTGTACATAATCTAGTCTTGTACATAATCTAGTCTTGTACATAATCTTGTCTTGTACATAATCTAATCTTGTACATAATCTAGTCTTGTACATAATCTAGTCTTGTACATAATCTAGTCTTGTACATAATCTAATCTTGTACATAATCTAGTCTTGTACATAATCTAATCTTGTACATAATCTAATCTTGTACATAATCTAATCTTGTACATAATCTAGTCTTGTACATAATCTAGTCTTGTACATAATCTAATCTTGTACATAATCTAGTCTTGTACATAATCTAATCTTGTACATAATCTAGTCTTGTAAACAATCTAGTCTTGTACATAATCTTGTCTTGTAAACAATCTAGTCTTGTACATAATCTTGTCTTGTAAACAATCTAGTCTTGTACATAATCTAGTCTTGTAAACAATCTAGTCTTGTACATTAATTAGACATTGCAACTCATTAGTTTTCCTGGCTGATTCAGGCAATCCTTGCTCAAATGGTACTTGACAGGAAGGAGCGCTTTTACGATTGTTCCATTATCTTATCTTATATAATACAGACTACTTCAACAAAAGAAGATTATTTGTGTTCATCTGGGTATCTTTTTAGTTTGAGTTTTGTATTTACAAGTTTCGTTGAGTGTTTTAATGTATTAGGTACTACTTAATTTGTTTATCTTCTGTCTTCCTTAAGTTTTTCTGTGTTTAGTGATTATACTTTTACTGTGACTGTAGTCAAATGACAATATTCGATAGTTATAAATCTAATTTCATACTTATTATTATTAAACTTTGATTTTTTTTCTCTGTGTTTTTTAAATATTCAAAATTGTTAAAAGATACCCGGTATAAAGGGAGCATGCTAAATTAAATGAAGGGAAATAACCATTATATTTTTATACTGTTACTAATTATCTGAATAAATTACTATGAAATGTTGTTTAATGCGTCAAAATACCTCAGCATCATGTGAGATTTTAGTTTGAGTCACAGTATTGATACCCTAATAAGAGAACCTTATTACTTTTTAATTTTTTTTTACATTCCAGGCTAATGTTACAATTATGAATTGTTATGTATTTTTCTTTTCTTATAATAGTTAATAACTATACATTTTTGTATATTTATTTTGGCAGGACCTTTAGATTTAGGTAAGACACTTATGTAATAAATTTAAAACATAAAATATATTTACTGAGGGTGTCTTGATGTTAATTTTTTTAGTTGCCCACTGATTACCACTAAATGGTTGTTGCCCTCTGATTACCACCAAATGGTTGTTGCCCACTGGTTACCACCAAATGGTTGTTGCCCACTGATTACCACCAAATTGTTGTTGCCCACTGGTTACCACCAAATTGTTGTTGCCCTCTGATTAACACCAAAATGTTGTTGCCCTCTGATTACCACCAAATTGTTGTTGCCCTCTGATTACCACCAAATTGTTGTTGCCCTCTGATTACCACCTAATTGTTGTTGCCCTCTGATTACCACCAAATTGTTGTTGCCCACTGGTTACCACCAAATTGTTGTTGCCCTCTGGTTACCACCAAATTGTTGTTGCCCTCTGATTACCACCAAATTGTTGTTGCCCTCTGATTACCACCAAATTGTTGTTGCCCACTAGTTACCACCAAATTGTTGTTGCCCTCTGGTTACCACCAAATTGTTGTTGCCCTCTGGTTACCACCAAATTGCTGTTGCCCTCTGATTACCACCAAATTGTTGTTGCCCTCTGATCACCACCAAATTGTTGTTGCCCTCTGATTACCACCAAATTGTTGTTGCCCACTGGTTACCACCAAATTGTTGTTGCCCTCTGGTTACCACCAAATTGTTGTTGCCCTCTGATTACCACCAAATTGTTGTTGCCCTCTGATTACCACCAAATTGTTGTTGCCCTATGGTTACAACTAAATGGTTTTTGCCCACTGGTTACCACAAAATTGTTGTTGCCCTCTGGTTACCACCAATTTGTTGTTGCCCTCTGGTTACAACTAAATTGTTGTTGCCCACTGGTTACCACCAAATTGTTGTTGCCCTCTGGTTACCACCAAATTGTTGTTGCCCTCTGATTACCACCAAATTGTTGTTGCCATCTGATTACCACCAAATTGTTGTTGCCCACTGGTTACAACTAAATGGTTTTTGCCCACTGGTTACCACCAAATTGTTGTTGCCCTCTGGTTACAACTAAATGGTTTTTGCCCACTGGTTACCACCAAATTGTTGTTGCCCTCTGGTTACCACCAAATTGTTGTTTCCCTCTGGTTACCACCAAATTGTTCTTGCCCTCTAGTTTTTTCCCACTGGTTACCATTAAATGGTTGTTGCCCTCTAGTTTTTGCCCTCTGGTTACCACCAAATTTTTTTTGCCTTCTATTTTTTGCCCACTGGTCACCATTAAATGGTTTTTGCCCTCTAGTTTTTGCCCACTGTTTACCACCGAATTGTTCTTGCCCTCTAGTTTTTGCCCACTGGTTACCATCAAATGGTTATTGCCGACTGGTTATCATCAAATTGTTCTTGCCCTCTGGTTACCACCAAATTGTTCTTGCCCTCTGGTTACCACCAAATGGTTGTTGCCTACTGGTTATTGCCCGTATTTTAAGTTGTATAAGGAAAGAAATATAGTTGATTCTCTTAGTTCTTTATCTTTGTGAATGATTTAATCAGTTTTACCTTTCAAAAAAAAGGAAACAGCTCAGTGGTACGTCTAGTCAATGGACGCAACGAATACGAAGGTATTGTAGAAATCTACCATAATCATTTGTGGACAACTCTTTGTGATGCAGGATGGAATGACAAAACTGCAAAAGTCATTTGTCACATGCTAGGATTTTCAAGGTAAACTTAGCTCAATTCTGTTTGACCTTTGTCCTTGTATTTCATAATTTATCATAATCATCTACACGTCTTCTCTTTAATCAGGGGATATGATAGGCTGAGTGGCCAAACACTTGGCTATTCAACTGAAAGGGTCTCGAGTTTAAATCTCATTGAAAACTGGGAATTCGAACTTTGGGATTTTTCGAGTTGATCCAACTGTATGGGTATCTAACGTACTACTTTTAACTCTTTCTCTCCTAACTGACGATACCAGCGTTAATTCCACCAGAATGTGGTAAATAATTACGGAGAGAAAGAGTTAAAGCTATTTGTATGAGGAGAAAATGAAAGAGGGAGGTAATAGATTAATTATTAGAGAGACATGCACAACTAAATTGGCGGATGGATACATGTAAAACGTCCTTGTCTACGGTTAATTTACAAGACAAGAGCTAAACATAGTCACAGGGGAGCAGAAGAAAGAGCTAAACATAGACACAGTGGAGCAGAAGGAAGAGCTAAACATAGTCATAGGGGAGCAGAAGGAAGAGCTAAAATAGTCATAGGGGAGCAGAAGGAAGAGCTAAACATAGTCATAGTGGAGCAGAAGAAAGAGCTAAACATAGTCACATGGGAGCAGAAGGAAGAGCTAAACATAGTCATAGGGGAGCAGAAGGAAGAGCTAAAATAGTCATAGGGGAGCAGAAGGAAGAGCTAAACATAGTCATAGGGGAGCAGAAGAAAGAGCTAAACATAGTCACATGGGAGCAGAAGGAAGAGCTAAACATAGTCATAGGGGAGCAGAAGAAAGAGCTAAACATAGTCACATGGGAGTAGAAGGAAGGGCTAAACATAGTCATAGGGGAAAAGCTAAACATAGTTACAGGGGAGCAGAAGAAAGAGCTAAACATAGTCACAGGGGAGCAGAAGAAAGAGCTAAACATAGTCACAGGGGAGCAGAAGGAAGAGCTAAACATAGTCATAGGGGAGCAGAAGAAAGAGCTAAATATAGTCACATGGGAGCAGAAGGAAGAGCTAAACATAGTCATAGGGGAGCAGAAGAAAGAGTTAAAAAAGAGACGATTGAAAGAGAAACGGAAGAGTAGAGCGAGTTAAAAAAAACAAAGAGGGGATTAAGATGTATACAAAATAAAAGAGAGAAATGAAACAAAGAGAAAAGTAAAATAAGAAAACAAATAGATATTTAGAAAAAAACATCGCGAGAGAGAAACAAATCTTAGAGTAAGAAACAAAGAAGAGAATGAAAGAGAAGAAACAAAGACATTAGTAAGAAAAGAAAGGAACAACGAGAAGATGAATGATAGAGAAACAAATATGAAAGTTAAAGTAAAAGAATAAACAAAATGTAGATTGAGAAAGAAATAAAATCGAGAGAGAGAGAAAGAATAGGAGGAGAGAAAGAGTGTCAGAAGAAATCCAGAAGTTGAAAGTCATCTTAAACATTCAAAACTCTGCTTGATAAACTGCAAACTCTGTTATAATATAAGTCTTATAAGATTTGTAATATATATATATCATGGGCGTAGCCAGAATTTTTTTTCGGGGAGGGTTTTGGCCCCCCCCCCGGGGAAAAAATTATATATATATATATATATGTGTGTGTGTGTGTGTGTGTGTACATAATTAATCTTTATTACATTTTGGCCCTTTCGGAAGACGTTTATTGTTTATTGTAGACTCCCCGCCCTTGCTAGCAAGGGGGTCTGGGGGAGTTCGCAGCGCTTCCCCAGCGCGGGGCGAAGCCCCGCCGCCGAGCACTATTTCTGGTATTGAAAGCCAACAAAATGCATATTCTGAGGTATCTACAGTGCATTATCTTGCTATTAAAAAGTTTTATTTCAAAAACCTAATGTGCTATTCTTACTGACTTAGACCCTCTCGCGCCGTTCGGCACATTTTCCGGCAAGCTGTTTCCGAAACTCTTATTTTGCATAATTAATTTTGTGTGAGAACATGTTCCGCAAAACCTCATGCGACGCTCTGTCACAACCTTACTAAGGATTCGACTCCCAGTTCGGCATATGATTTCTTTGATTTAGACCCGATCTCTATGACTGACTCCTAAAATCTGTCTTAGCCATCTTTGTTGAGACACAATTAATGATTTTCAATTTCGTCAGAAGACTATTCACACTTTATTAATGGAGCCCAAGCCACTGGTAGAAATTTGTAACCTTTCTTGACTACGCTCTTGGAATTACATGCCTGTATTTCGCTTTAGATTTTATATCGAAAAGGAAAGTTTTTTCGTCAAATCATCTGTTGAGGGGTTTTAAACTAAGAAATCTCTGGAGTTTTTTTGTTTTGTTTTTAATTCAAAACCCCATTTAGCTACGATCTTAGAATTTGGTGACTGTAGTTTGCTTTAAAATAATATTGAAGAGAGAGGTTTTCAACTCTAAACGCTCTGTATGGGAATTTTAAACTCAAAACCATCTGGAGGGGTTTTAAACTTTAAAGAAAAAGCCATCTGGAGGAGGGAGATTTAAACTCAAAACCCCTTTAACTACGCTCATAGATTTTATAGTGTGTAATTTGCTTTTTTTTTTATATATTGAAGAGGTACTTTTTAGCTTCAAACCCCAACTGGAGGGGGTGGGGGGTTTAAACTGAAAACCCCTTTGGCTACGCTCATAGAATTTTGAGTGTGTAATTTGCTTTTTGGAGGGGGGGGGGTTAAAATCAAAATCTTCCTTAACTGTGCTGTTGGATTTTGGGGATTGTTGTTTGCATTTTTTTTGTTTTGTTTTATAGAAGAGGGGGATTTAATTAACTGCAAAAACCTCTGGTAGGGGGTTTAAAATTCAAAACCCTCTGTAGGGATTTTTTAAACTCAAAGCCCCCTGGTAGAGGGATTTGTATCTCAAAACCCCCTGATAGGGTTTTTTAAAATCTCAAAACCCCCTGGTAGGGGGATTTAAACTCAAAACCCCCTGGTAGAGGGTTTTTAACTCAAAACTGCCTCGGCTGTGCTGTGGTAAGTGATGATTTAGTATTAAAATCTCACCTAAAATAAACAAAATGAAAGCAAAAATCAGTCACTTAATTCCGTCCCCCCCCCCCAGGGGGGGATTTCATTTCGGGGGGGGGGTTTGAACCCCAAGAACCCCCCCCTGGCTACGCCCATGATATATATATATATATATATATATATATATATATATATATATATATATATATATATATATATATATATATATATATATATATATACCCAAAGAAAATTGTTTAAACATTAATTTTCAACATACAATTTTTTTAAATTCTCCAAGATAAATCTCCAATAGGAGACTAAGTAAATTTCACCTCACAACTTGTTGCCTATTTTATTAAAAAAGACCTTTCAAAACCTCATGTAAAGAATCTTAAATTTAAAAAAAAAAATCCTGTTCCAAAGGTTCGGCGCTAAATTTGTAGAATCCTCCAGCGGAATGTTTCCGAAGGTTCAGAATGGCCTCTTCCAAGTGGAGTACGTGTCATGTGTTGGCAATGAAACAAATTTCGATGACTGTCGCCCTTCCTACAGGATTCCATATTCTTGTCAAAACAGGCAACAAGCTGGTGTTATGTGTGTGCCAGGTAAACTGTGACATTTCCTTTCAAATCAGTATATTTTGTCTTTAAAAAAAGGTAAACAAATATTAATTACTTTGCCTATATAGTTTAACCATGATTCCAAGGCCAGACTTATAACCCTTGTAGCTGATGGGATTAAAAATAGATTACTACATAATTGTCTAGTTTATACTGCAATAATTTATTACTAACATAATTGTCTAGTTTATACTGCAATAATTTATTACTAACATAATTGTCTAGTTTATACTGCAATAATTTATTACTAACATAATTGTCTAGTTTATACTGCAATAATGTATTACTAACATAATTGTCTAGTTTATACTGCAATAATTTATTACTAACATAATTGTCTAGTTTATACTGCAATAATTTATTACTAACATAATTGTCTAGTTTATACTGCAATAATGTATTACTAACATAATTGTCTAGTTTATACTGCAATAATGTATTACTAACATAATTGTCTAGTTTATACTGCAATAATTTATTACTAACATAATTGTCTAGTTTATACTGCAATAATTTATTACTAACATAATTGTCTAGTTTATACTGCAATAATGTATTACTAACATAATTGTCTAGTTTATACTGCAATAATGTATTACTAACATAATTGTCTAGTTTATACTGCAATAATGTATTACTAACATAATTGTCTAGTTTATACTGCAATAATTTATTACTAACATAATTGTCTAGTTTATACTGCAATAATTTATTACTAACATAATTGTCTAGTTTATACTGCAATAATTTATTACTAACATAATTGTCTAGTTTATACTGCAATAATTTATTACTAACATAATTGTCTAGTTTATACTGCAATAATTTATTACTAACATAATTGTCTAGTTTATACTGCAATAATTTATTACTAACATAATTGTCTAGTTTATACTGCAATAATTTATTACTAACATAATTGTCTAGTTTATACTGCAATAATTTATTACTAACATAATTGTCTAGTTTATACTGCAATAATTTATTACTAACATAATTGTCTAGTTTATACTGCAATAATTTATTACTAACATAATTGTCTAGTTTATACTGCAATAATTTATTACTAACATAATTGTCTAGTTTATACTGCAATAATTTATTACTAACATAATTGTCTAGTTTATACTGCAATAATTTATTACTAACATAATTGTCTAGTTTATACTGCAATAATTTATTACTAACATAATTGTCTAGTTTATACTGCAATATTTTTTAAACACTAAAATAGAATGTAATTTTTTTTTCTGTTGTTTTTTTGGTTGAAACACTTATTTTAAACTGTAGACATACAATTTTTTTCATTTTTACGGGACTTTGTAAGCGAAAATAAGATATATAACAATTTAACAAGCTGTGAAATATGTTTGAAGAAATAGAATGTATACACTTTGGAATGTTTTTCAAGATGGTCTCTAGTTAAAACCTGACAAGTGTTATTAGTTACCTTTCTACAGGACCATAGGTTAATAAATAATAATATTAGTTAAATGTATTTAAATTAATTTACAATATATGTCTGCAATATTTACACCAAAACATCTTGTTGTCAAAAAAGCATCGCCAACACGACCATCACGCCTTAATGTTGCATTAACATCCTGCTTTGCATGTTTTCCATGGTTCAGGTCAAACTTTGACGCACTCTGCCCCTGCAGCTGTAAGGAAAAGCCATGTCTAGTTTCCTTGATGACTGTCCCAGACTTGCTTAGTTCCTTTCGGGCAGTTCTAAGAAGCCACATGCTGTTGACCTGCATGTTGACATGCATGTGTGTGCAGTGTTTTTAGACTAGTGCACCTGAGTGCACTTGACCCTCTAAAAGGGAGTACTTGACCCTCTAAAAAAGAGTACTTGACCTTCTAAAAGGGAGTACTTGACCCTCTAAAAGGGAGTACTTGACCCTCTAAAAGAGAGTATTTGACCCTCTAAAAGAGAATATTTGACCCTCTATAAGAGAGTACTTGACCCTCTAAAAGAGAGTACTTGAATCCTAAAAGAGAGTATTTGACCTTCTAAAAGGGAGTACTTGACCCTCTAAAAGAGATTACTTGACCCTCTAAAAGAGAGTACTTGACCCTCTAAAAGAGAATATTTGACCCTCTAAAAGAGAGTACTTGACACCCTAAAAGAGAGTACTTGACCCTCTAAAAGAGAGTACTTGACCCTCTAAAAGAGAGTATTTGACCCTCTAAAAGAGAATATTTGACCCTCTATAAGAGAGTACTTGACCCTTGTCACCACCTCAAAGTTGGTGCCATAGAGTAGAAACCCTAATTCTGTATTGTGTATGTTAATTCCATATTGTGAATCTTATTCACAACCCATGTTGCACTAAGGTGAACACTTTTGACCTTAGGTGAACCAGAGAGTTAAAGGCAGTCAGTCCACATAGAGATCTTGTAGCAAGCACTTGTATTGAGTCACTTAAGATATAAGCAGTAGAGTTAGATGTTTAAAGTAGTTGGTTATAGAATAAGTACTAAGTTGTGATATTCGTATATTACTGTTGGATTAATACTGACCATTCCTGGGTCGAATTGTATGGTGTATTCACTATGTGGTGTTATATTAAACTTATTGTGTCTGCTACACCCAGCGTCATTTCATTATTCAGTGATTTGTAACAAGAACCCAATGTCACCACCACGCCTACATTGATAACCACAGCCACATTCAATACAATATAAAATAAACCAGTGACATTTAATGGTGTCAGAAGTAACTCTAAAAAATATTTGTTTACACAAATCATGACGCCACTCAACGAGCAAGAAAGCTAAAACCTGATTATTATAGACTCTACTATTTTTCTCATTTGGTCGTTCAGCGACACATTCAACATTATAGAGATGACCTAGATCTACATTTATTGAGACCAGCACACAATTTTTCAAGTGAGATTCACGTGATCCAAGAGTGACATTATTCATTATTATTATCTTCAGCTAGTCTAACACTCTAACTCTAACAAAAAACAGAGCTGAAATTGAAAGTTAACTGTGCCTATTATTTTAACTTATACTTCAAGATTGAACTATACATGAATTACAACGAATCCAGAATTTATTAAATTTTTTTGACTACACACTTGGTATCTAGATCTACTACTACATGTCACATTGACCTGCCATGACACAGTTACCATTAGCAAGCTATTTTTTCATCGGTGATGAAATGAACAATTTGAACTGTTCCTGTCTGAGCTGTATTTTCAACTTCGACATATTTTCCAGTTGACTACTGTCCTAAGTGTCATTTATCTGGAAGCCTGATTTATGTGGTTGTACTTTTACACCAGTTGAGATAGCTTTAAGAACACAGTATTGCTCAAAGTTACTTTTTAACATCCTAAGCGAAAGAGATCAAACATGATACGCTGAGACAACCTGGATACTACAGCCTGTGTGGGTGAAACTAGACAACCGTGATACTACAACCGGTGTGGGTGAAAATCTAGTACTACAAGTCATTCAAGTCATCGTTTGAAGACAGCTGATATATGGTCAGTCGAAGTAGCTGACATATTCAAGAATCATCTACATCGAGTGTTCGTCATAATTCTAATGACACACTCCTATTGTCGCTGTCTAACAGCACATTTAATAAGAGAGCGCTCTCACTCTTAGACCTCTCTTGTCGTCACTACCTAAGGTCATTTTTAGTTATTTATATTTGTTTCAGCAACTGTACGAAACAGTGGATTACCTATCAAGCACATGAATTATTTATTGGGTTACTTGTCAACTATATGAATTGTTTAATGGATTATCGGTCAAACATATGAAGTATCTATTGGATTACTATTGTTCAAGAACTTGAGTACCGTATCATTTAACATTGTACTGTGAATTTAACAAGTGGATTACTTATGAACTGTACCATTGTGCTGTGGATTTAGCAAGTGAATTACTTATGAACTGTACCATTGTACTGTGGATTTAACAAGTGGATTACTTATGAACTGTACCGTTGTGCTGCGGATTTAGCAAGTGGATTACATATGAACTGTACCGTGGACATATTTTATGTGGAGCATCACCGGAACTTAATGTACAAGTCAAGCATCAAGTGAATATTTAAGGGAAGTAACTTTAATTACCCTTAGTATTATCAGTATTGATTAGTTCTCTTGAACTACACCACAATTTTTTTTCATTGTTTACATTTGTATTTATATATATACATTTGACTTTAGGGACTAAATTTAATTATCTATTGAGTCTGAGCATTTATATTTTTTTCAAAGTCAGCATCCAGGTATTGGTAGGGACTCTTTAGATAAAGTAAATACTTGATCGTATAGCTGTATTAGTTTGTATTTCGTCAAGTATCTATCATATTGTTAAACTCTTGTATTGATATTGTCTTGTTTACATCTGTTGAATTTTCTTTTGCGTCATAGTTATTTCTCATTGTAATTCTTTTGTCTACTATTTCTACTATCTTGTAATGTCTCTTTAAAGCAGACTGTTTAGTATCTATAGTGTATTTATGTTTGTCTAATTACTTATTAATATATATTTATTTTACTTCTTATTTCAACCTATTTTTTATTATTATCAACACTACACTACACACTTGATACACTATGGGATATATTTTGATTTGAGATTGACAAGATTTATATTGTATATACTCTTCAAACACATTCAACTATTTTGATACTATTGATACATTGATCACTATTTACCAGACTAATAAGGCTCACATAATTGTGAATTATTTGTTGCAATAAACTTTTACATTGCAAGGGGAGATCATACTAAAAATACATAATCACATAATTGATCAGTAAAGTATTACATTACGAACTAGACAAAGTACCAAGAATAATTTAAGATACCTCATAACCTCAATTGTTTCGCACAAAATATATATCTACTATTACCTGTAATTACTATTTGAGCAATAATAAGTATTTATTGTACAATTATTCATTTACAACTACCTAGTACACATATCTATTAATTAACTATATTACTAATTTGAATCTTTGAAAATGGCTGAGTATGAAAAACTAATAGAGATAGTGGATAAACTAAAGTTAAAAGAAGATGATAGAGCTGCATTCATTAAAATTGAAATAGATAGAATTAGAGTAGAAAAAGACAAGCAACGGGAAGAAAGGCTACATGAAAGAAAACTGAGAGAGAAAGAACAAGAAAACTTAGAGAAAGAAAAAGAACGCCAGCATGAAATAAAATTAAAAGAACATGAAGAAAAAATGGCAAAACTAGCAAAAGAAAACAAAGACAATTCAGCAAGTCAAACTTCATCTCATCATCAGTATCATAGCAAATTTAGGAACTTTGACCCAAAAGAAGACACATTAGAAAATTTCATTATTCAATTTGAATACATCTGTCAAACAGCAAATATGAATAGTGCACAAATGGCTCAACAACTTCTAGCTAACCTAAGAGGTGAACCACTAAACATCATCGACACACTAACTATGGAGCAAAGAAAAGACTACAACACAGTAAAACAAAGACTTATTGAACATTTTGGCAAAACGGAGGAGCACTATCGAAAACTTTTTAGGGAAATAAAACTAGCAAAGAATACAGATTTAAAAAGAACAATACATGACATGCGCCAGAACATGACAAAGTGGCTACAACTCGCAAACTGTAACTTAGATGACCCCAAACAGATATTAGATTTCTTTCTCATTGAGAATGTGCTAATTAATGTTACAGATGCAGCATTCTCATTCCTAAAGGAGAGAAAAATAAAAAATGAAGTTGAATTGATATCAAACTTAACAACATACAAGGACTCCCACCCAAACATCACCATAGACAAAAGGGAATTGTACAATGTAGCTGCAACAGTGACAGAAAACCATCCAAGATCTACAAATAAATTTAAATATGCCAAGAGCATACAATGTTTTTTCTGTGGCATATTGGGTCACACCAAAGCAGAGTGCAGAAAGAGAATGGCATCAGAAAAACAGCAATATGTGAATAGAAACCATAAATATGGAAGAGATAACAGAACTTTCCAGAGCTTCAGTCCTAACTATAATAGATCCTATCAACAACAATATAACAGAAGAACATGGCAAAGCTACAGTCCAACTAACAGTAGATCACATCAAACAAACAGAAGATGGCAAAACAACAGAATGTCTAGAAGAGACCAATTTCAAGATAGACAACATACTTACCACAATAACAATCATACCAGACAAAACATGGCAGCTGTAGCAACTGAAAGACCAATAGAATATGAAACAGTAGCATATATACAGACAAAGGTAGCCAAATTAAAAGTGTATCCTGCATATGTGGATGGCATTAAGGTATATGCATTACGTGACAGCGGCTGCACCTCAATCATTGTAAAGAAATCACTAGTAAAACCTGAACAGATCCTAAAAGACAAGGTCACACTGACTTATGCGAATAAAGACTTATGGGAAGAATGTGAAACAGCATTAGTTTTCATTGAATCACCATGGTTCACTGGTCAATACAAAGCCATAGTAATGAACAACCCAGCTGAAGAACTAATTATAGGGAACATAGAGAATATAGTTGAACTATCAGAAGAAGCCTTAGTAAAATGGGCTAATAGTGTGAATCAAGAAAACATTGAGTTAGCATCAACTACTAATTCACATGATTACAACAATGTCAGTATACATGAAGCAACTAAAGATAATCAGTCAATTACAAATGCAAATAAAATAGATGTAGAATGTCAAACTCATTTGCTAACAGAAGCATCTAAACTAAATAAAGATTGCCAAACAATTAACACACAAACAAATGATAGTGAAATACAAACAGATGAAATACAAATAGATGATAAAGATAAAGCTGAAAAACAAGAAATACAAAATGACATTAACACTAGCTCACCTAAAGTAATAATAACAGAGGAAATATTAGCCTTGACATTTAAAAATAGCAAACAGATAGAAGTATATGATCTAGAAGTCAATTATCAGGATGTTGTATGCATAGTTGATGAAGAATCCACAATCACTTTTGTAGAGCCCAATTTAGTAGAAAAAGATGATTATTTGAATGATATAGCCATTGTAACCTTACCAAACTCTAGAAAGATAGAATGTAAAACTGCCATTGCTGAAATCAAATCACCATTTATAAAAGGGAAAGTAAAAGTTGTAGTACTTGAAAATACTATCAGTCCAGTAATTATTGGATCTTATCCAAAAGTTAAAGTGCATCAAAAGCCAGTAATACATAAAACAATATGGTTTTATGACCTATCTGATTGTGATTTCCAGAAAGAAATTTTTCAAATAGTACAAGAAATAACTTGTGATTTTGGATATAAAAAAGTTTGGAAACATCCAGAACTTGGAGAGTCAATGTGGGTACAAATAAAAAACTTTGGCCATTACAAAGAGTTATTACATAAAATATACGGAACACCAATTAAGGGACTCACAATTAACATCAGTGTTGTTGACTTAATACATCGCATCTGGTAAACATTGAGCATTATTCTGTAAACATTGAGCATTATTCTGTAAACATTGAGCATTATTTTGTAAACATTGAGTACTATTTGTAAACATTGAACTAGAACTAAGACTTCATTTTAAAAAAAAAAACTCTATTTGTAAACAAACTTTGGAATTTGATTACTTCATTGTAACCAACAATTTTTTTTTCACATTCTTTGGTCAACAAGAATAACATTTTTGTACTCAACAATGTAAACAAACATTGAATTTTTTTCCCAACTTATTCAGTACCTAGCTTAATTTTTTCCATGCAATGTAAACATTATTTTTTCTCATTGTATTGAGAACAACTTTGACAAATTTTTTTCTACAGCTATTGTAAACAAGATTGGAATTTTTTTACTATGTCATTTATCACAATTATATAACTTAGTCACATTTTTCAATACTATTGAAAAAAGGAGATTGATTCATAATGTAACTTATTTATTTAATGTCAATTAGTGTAATCAAATATTGACATACACTTGTATTTTTTGAAAACATTTTTGTCAAACTATTCTTATGAACTTTATTTATTTAATGTCAATTAGTGTAATCAAATATTGACATACACTTGTATTTTTTGAAAACATTTTTGTCAAACTATTCTTATGAACTTTATTTTTGTAACAATCATTGATGTCAACAAGAAGATCCTTGTAAACACACTTTTTGATATTTCAAGTACTGAAAGAGACACTTGATATTATTTTTTAAATTGGACTTGCATTTTTTTTCACAACAGATTAAAATAAATACAACTAAACCATTATGATGTTATGCTTGTATATATATGCTTGAACAAATTAATGTAAACTCAAAGATTGTATCACAACTGACACATTTTCTCAGTTGAATTTTTTTTGACAAAAGAGTTTTTTTGAACTTTGTACTCAATAATTATTTGATAAACAATGTAACATTAAACTTTTGCCATTACTAGCTACAAATTATTTGAAATGTCATATGGAGAAACACTTAATTGAAACATAAGGTGCATGCAACAAGCACCATGAAAGATATTTATTTTGATTTGATGTTCATACTTTTGATCCAATATTTTGATACTTGCATTATACATATTTACTTGTGTAATATTAATGCACAACAATTTTTTATGGAGATGTCAAACCTCATATTGAAGTAAACAGATACATTGAATTTGTAACAATGATCATTAAACAATTTGATGTTGAATTTTGACACATATATTGAATTTTTCTATACTTATCACTTACATATTGAGACTTACTTGTAACATTTTCTACATGATTTGTACATATTGTACTATTGGTGTTAAAAAAAAAAAACCAGACTTCTAACATTTCTATAGTGTCAAAGATTTTTTTATAAATAGATATTGTGAATAAAAACTTGTATTAATTTTTCACATTGTGACATAGGAGATTGTCATTGAAATTTTCGTCACACTTTGCACATATTATTATGAAAAAGACTTGTAAATATTGAACACATTTGAATATTGATGTATATATTAGAACTACATGTAAAGAATTATTTGGGATGTTAAGTATTTGACTCAGAGAATTATTTGAATTGCCTTACAAGAATATGATGAATTAGAGAATTTTGCCCTTGTATGAATTTTTTTGATTCAGCAAATATTTTGTGTAACACTGTCATATTATATATTTTATTGCAAGTTTGTAGTTCTATTTGAACTCTGCAATTGTACATTTCATAGACCCCAAGAATTCCAATTGATCCTACTTATGATAATTATGTCGTCAAGCTGAAAAAAATTTCTTCAAAAATTTTTTTCAAAAGGGGGGTGATAGGTAATGTCACCACCTCAAAGTTGGTGCCATAGAGTAGAAACCCTAATTCTGTATTGTGTATGTTAATTCCATATTGTGAATCTTATTCACAACCCATGTTGCACTAAGGTGAACACTTTTGACCTTAGGTGAACCAGAGAGTTAAAGGCAGTCAGTCCACATAGAGATCTTGTAGCAAGCACTTGTATTGAGTCACTTAAGATATAAGCAGTAGAGTTAGATGTTTAAAGTAGTTGGTTATAGAATAAGTACTAAGTTGTGATATTCGTATATTACTGTTGGATTAATACTGACCATTCCTGGGTCGAATTGTATGGTGTATTCACTATGTGGTGTTATATTAAACTTATTGTGTCTGCTACACCCAGCGTCATTTCATTATTCAGTGATTTGTAACAAGAACCCAATGTCACCACCACGCCTACATTGATAACCACAGCCACATTCATAACATATAAAATAACACGGTGACAACCCTCTAAAAGAGAGTACTTGACCCTCTAAAAGAGAGTATTTGACCCTCTAAAAGAGAATATTTGACCCTCTATAAGAGAGTACTTGACCCTCTAAAAGAGAGTACTTGACCCTCTAAAAGAGAGTACTTGACCCTCTAAAAGAGAGTATTTGACCCTCTAAAAGAGAATATTTGACCCTCTATAAGAGAGTACTTGACCCTCTAAAAGAGAGTACTTGACCCTCTAAAAGAGAATATTTGGCCCTCTAAAAGAGAGTACTTGACCCTCTAAAAGAGAGTACTTGACCCTCTAAAAGAGAGTACTTGACCCTCTAAAAGAGATTACTTGACCATCTAAACCTCTAACTTACATTAAGTGTAAAGATTATGATAGGAAATGTTGTGACATCTCTTTTTTTTTGTTCTGAAGTGTCTAAAGACATTTTTTTGTTTCGAAGCGACATAATGCTAATTGCGTCCACTTGATAGTCATCAATATAGTACAACATTATTCTTCAGAAATCTCCAATTTAACTGTTCGTCTGGTGAATGGCACACACATGTACGATGGATCAGTGCAAGTTTTTTTCAACGGCACTTGGGGACTTATCTGTAATAAAGGCTGGTCGAATGCCGAAGCTCAGGTAGTTTGTGGCATGCTGGGATATGAAAGGTGAATGTTTAACATTTATAACTTAGGGTTGTTATTAAAATTATAACTTAAAACAAGTTTTTATTAAGTAGCTAGGCAATGGCAAAAGTGAAGCTCAATTTAGTGCACTTGACCTAGATCTTGTTAAATCGTCAAGATCTTCAACAAATGGCATCTTTTGACTCCAAAATTGGCCTCATTACTTTCTAGAGATTCTGTGAATGGAAAAATTAATGTCTGAAATTTAAATTGCAATAGAGAAAACTCACTGAACTATGTAAGTTATAATTCAGAGCTTTTGTTCCCCTTTTATTTGCAAATTAGGATTAATCGATTAAAATGACATAGCAAATTTTAAGTCACTTAGTCTGAATGACTAGAATAACACAGACTTATAAAGGAGTAATTATCTTCTTTTCTGAGAATATTTTTAATTTATAAGATCAGAAAAATGATACATCTAGTAATATTACTTCACTAATGGCTGCATGGTCATGAGGTACCGTATCCACTATGGACTGTTGTTCTATAGGCCCCGGGTATGAGCTCTGCCTGCCACCATTCCCCCCCCCCCCAATCTTGCAGGAAGTTTGGACTAGAATGTAATTATCTATAAAGTGTAAGGTACATTCGAAGCAAGTAAGATAAGATAAGATAAGATAAGTACAAGATGTTACAAAGTTTGCCTTTTGCATTCATGAATTGATAATTGAGAGAAGACTTCAATCTGAAATATCTAGCTGTTCAGGGCCGTTGTATGATGCAATGATTAAACATTGTTTTAAAGTCTGAAAAGTGTATAACAGTGATGCCCAATCTAATTCGTCCTGCGGGCCATTTTAATTTCCGATACTCGTGTCGCGGGCCACATTACAAAAAAATGTCACAAAATGGAAACGACATCGACCTCAAACTTATTTCATGAGAAACCCCCGAAGATCTAGTACTTTAATTATTGTGATATTTTAAGTTCCTCGTTTTTTATTGCGTGTTAGATAATGGCTTCGATTCTCTACTTAAGAGGTGAGCAGCATTGGAGCAAGCTTGACCACCGCCATATTGGTTTCATAATGACGTCTATTTATTGTCGTTGTTTTTTTCAAGCCAAACTTTCTTTACGAAACAAATATGTTGGCTTCTTACAATGTTCCATAAAAAGTAAAGATCCGTTCACTTTTCCTGGTGGATTTTACATCAGAGTGTTTAAGGTCTTGGTGCCTATTCATCAGAGAAAAATTGAGGGCCCTAACAAAGGTAAAGATACATTTTTCTACCTTTTTTTGAAAAGGGGGGGGGGGGAAGGGAGGATATTCTACACTATGAGCCGACGTTTGAGCCGGCTGGATAGACCGTCGTCGTGGGCCGGATCTGGCCCACGGGCCGTATTTTTGGCATCACTGGTGTATGACATAGCTCTAGTTTAATAATAAGTATCTTTTTTCACCTCTACAGATCTGAAGCCAAGGCTATAAGACCAACAAGATTTTTTTCTTATGTTCCTTATTTCATTGATAATATAAAGTGTCATGGTAATGAGTCAAATCTTTTGGGTTGTAACATATTAGAATTGGGAAATGCCGAATGTCCGATTGAAGTGCAGGCTGCTGTTAACTGTCGTGCAGGTAGTATAGCAACTTTTAACATTTTTTTTTTACTATATCAATGTTTCTAAAAATGTATTATTTTTAGTAGGGAAATATGTTCTATTATTGAACTCACCTCCAAAAAAATATATACCATATTTTACCATTGGTACACTATAGTAGCAGAAGGAAATTTCTAGCTGCCATTGCACGGCGTAGCCTTGAATTGTTGCCTATTTATTATTGCAAACAATAAACCTTTATATACTGATTAATGATTACCTTTGATCATTTATACACCGCTGCGACCATGTTAATTATGATCTAGGTTCACAGTCAGCAATAAACAAACAACAACCATTAGTGTCATGGCGGAGAATGATACTTTATTATATTGAACGCGTGCACCTTTGCGCACCATATCAACAATCAATGTTTCTAAAAATGTATTATTTTTAGTAGGGAAATATGTTATATTATTGAACTCACCTCCAAAAAAATATATACCATATTTTACCATTGGTACACTATAGTAGCAAAAAGAGAATTTTTAATTTTACAATTGATAATGCCTAAAAAATGCTTTTGGTTTTACTCAAATGTAAAAGTCATGTGTTTATGGACAACTGTTAATAAGGATATCAGTAAATCAACAAAACAACCAACTGCCTTTACTTTCTCCAACTAATGTTGCATACCCATTAGAGTTGGGTTTCTAGCTGAATTGTCTGCAAACAACATTTATCTTTTCCTGCATCTGCTGCTGTGTGTGAGAAAGAAGAGCCAAGTCATCTGCAAAGTCAAGATCATCTAACTGTTTTCACAGTGTCCACTGTATACCGTTCCACTTCTGGTCTGTTGTTGTCTTCAAGACCCAATCAAGACAATTCAGTCTTACCATAAAGAGAGAGAAGAGCAAGGTGTTCAAGATAAAGGCGTCCCACAATACACCCATTGCAGTCCAAGGTGAGGCGCTGGATGAGGTGGAAAGCTTCACCTATCTCGGCAGTGTCATAGACCACCATGGAAGAACAGATGCATATGTCAGAACCCGTATTGGTAAAGCTTGAGCAGCCTTCCATCGGCTGAAGAACACCTGGGGATCTAGGGAAATAAGCACCACCACCAAGATTAGGCTCTTTAACACCATTGTTAAGCAAATACTACCACCATCACCACCATGAAAAAATCTAAGTATTTATCAATACCTGCCTGAGGAAGATTCTTATGATCCGCTGGCCACACAAGATCTCGAATGAGGAACTGTGGCAAAGAACAAAGCAGCAGCCCATTGAAGTAGATATTTTTTCAGAGACTCTGCAGATGGATAGGTCACACCCTTTGCCAGCCTGCATCCAACATAACAAGGCAAGCCCTAACCTGGAACCCTCAAGGAAAGAGGAAGAGGGGGCGGCCCAAGAATACATGGCGCCGTGATTTGGAAGTAGATGCCAAGCAAATGGGCAAGACGTGGGGACAGTTGGAGAGACTCGCCCAGAACCGAGATGCCTGGAGGAAGCTGGTTGGTGGCCTATGTCCCAGAAGGGACCACATTCAGAGATGAGATGGTGATGATTAGAGTTGGGTGCACTTAAAGGCATCCTAAAAATCAATAAGTTTAAAATTCCACAAGGATTCAGTTCTGAGACCCCTCAATTTGGAAGCCAAGTACTTTAATATTTTGCCACCATGCCTTCATTTATGTCACGAGACATCTTTGTAATTCTTATTTTTGCTAATGCACACAAGATTTTTTTTTTCATTGCTGAGACTTTTTATTACTCTGTCATCTGTTAAGGCAAGGCTATGCTGCGTCTGACTCATGGTAATACTAGTCATAGTGGCACTGTTGAAGTTTTCTACAATGGCGAATGGGGAATAGTCTGTGATGACTACTGGACTGATGCCGATGCTCAGGTGGTTTGTTACATGCTAGGGTATCAAAGGTACACGACTTTTTATCATTTTTATTAATATTTTTAAATTTGTTAGTTTGAATAGGCTTCCAGGCTTAGACAAAATCCTTTAACAATAAATCACAAAAAGGTTATGCGAGATGAACCCAAATTGTATAACATAAACCAGACTTCCACTTCAAGTTTGTGATTAACAATATGTTTGACTGAATGGTCAAGACAGATCTGCAGTCTCAGTCTTATCCTTTTCAATATAAGTTAGTCAATGCTGATGGCGAACAAGAAATACCGAAGGGAACTGTCAAATGTCCTCAAGCTAATCTCTACGTTCATAAAAAGCTGCCTCTCTCTAAAGCCGTCAACATTCGTTATTCTTCCTAAAATCCTAGACTTGTTTTTACTAGTCGCGTCATTGTCTCAAAGCCGAAACTTCCCCTATTTACGAAACAAATAACTAATTCCTAGTTGTGACATAACATGACACATGTAAGGACCAAGTCATGGCTTAAAGTACCTTCTTAAATCTACCATTTGCCAAAGACAGAGGCCACATTAATGGATGAAAATGTCTTAAACGATAAAGTCAATCAACAGGAGATAGACACCAGAATTCAGATCTAATATAGCGCTAAACAAAATTATTTCTAATAGCACAGATTTATTGTTGTTGGTCTAGATCTAGATCTAATACAATTATTATAAATTTAGTTACATGACCTAACCCTAACTGATTCAATTACATGACTTTGTATAAGCTTTGTTTTTTTTTAAAAAGCATCTTTTATGTTTTCCTTGCTTTATCATATACACACCCCAGGCTGTGATGCTATATTATGTAATGTTTTATGATTCAACAGATATGGAGCTAAAGCAGTGCTAGCTGCTGTGATGCTGATATTATGTAATGTTTTATGATTTAACAGAGATGGTGCTAAAGCAGTGCTAGCTGCTGTGATGCTGATATTATGTAATGTTTTATGATTTAACAGATATGGTGCTAAAGCAGTGCTAGCTGCTGTGATGCTGATATTATGTAATGTTTTATGATTTAACAGATATGGTGCTAAAGCAGTGCTAGCTACTGTGATGCTGATATTATGTAATGTTTTATGATTTAACAGATATGGTGCTAAAGCAGTGCTAGCTGCTGTGATGCTGATATTATGTAATGTTTTATGATTTAACAGATATGGTGCTAAAGCAGTGCTAGCTGCTGTGATGCTGATATTGTGTAATGTTTTATGATTCAACAGATATGGTGCTAAAGCAGTGCTAGCTGCTGTGATGCTGATATTATGTAATGTTTTATGATTTAACAGATATGGTGCTAAAGCAGTGCTAGCTGCTGTGATGCTGATATTATGTAATGTTTTATGATTTAACAGATATGGTGCTAAAGCAGTGCTAGCTGCTGTGATGCTGATATTATGTAATGTTTTATGATTCAACAGATATGGTGCTAAAGCAGTGCTAGCTGCTGTGATGCTGATATTATGTAATGTTTTATGATTTAACAGATATGATGCTAAAGCAGTGCTATATGTGTTGTAATGCTGATATTATGTAATGTTTTATGATTTAACAGATATGAAGCTAAAGCAGTGCTAGCTGCTGTGATGCTGATATTATGTAATGTTTTATGATTTAACAGATATGATGCTAAAGCAGTGCTATATGTGTTGTAATGCTGATATTATGTAATGTTTTATGATTTAACAGATATGAAGCTAAAGCAGTGCTAGCTGGTGTGATGCTGATATTATGTAATGTTTTATGATTCAACAGATATGGTGCTAAAGCAGTGCTAGCTGCTGTGATGCTGATATTATGTAATGTTTTATGATTTAACAGATATGGTGCTAAAGCAGTGCTAGCTGCTGTGATGCTGATATTGTGTAATGTTTTATGATTTAACAGATATGGTGCTAAAGCAGTGCTAGCTGCTGTGATGCTGATATTGTGTAATGTTTTATGATTCAACAGATATGGTGCTAAAGCAGTGCTAGCTGCTGTGATGCTGATATTATGTAATGTTTTATGATTTAACAGATATGGTGCTAAAGCAGTGCTAGCTGCTGTGATGCTGATATTATGTAATGTTTTATGATTTAACAGATATGGTGCTAAAGCAGTGCTAGCTGCTGTGATGCTGATATTTTGTAATGTTTTATGATTCAACAGATATGGTGCTAAAGCAGTGCTAGCTGCTGTGATGCTGATATTATGTAATGTTTTATGATTTAACAGATATGATGCTAAAGCAGTGCTATATGTGTTGTAATGCTGATATTATGTAATGTTTTATGATTTAACAGATATGAAGCTAAAGCAGTGCTAGCTGCTGTGATGCTGATATTATGTAATGTTTTATGATTTAACAGATATGATGCTAAAGCAGTGCTATATGTGTTGTAATGCTGATATTATGTAATGTTTTATGATTTAACAGATATGAAGCTAAAGCAGTGCTAGCTGGTGTGATGCTGATATTATGTAATGTTTTATGATTCAACAGATATGGTGCTAAAGCAGTGCTAGCTGCTGTGATGCTGATATTATGTAATGTTTTATGATTTAACAGATATGGTGCTAAAGCAGTGCTAGCTGCTGTGATGCTGATATTATGTAATGTTTTATGATTCAACAGATATGGAGCTAAAGCAGTGCTAGCTGCTGTGATGCTGATACTGTGTAATGTTTTATGATTTAACAGATATGGAGCTAAAGCAGTGCGGGCTGCAGGATTTCCCTATGATACCAGTCAAAGTGTGATGCTGGATGATGTAACATGCCGTGGCAATGAAACTACTATCCTAGAATGTTCACATCGACCTTGGGGAGAACATAACTGCCGTGCCAATAAAGCTGCTGGTGTCATTTGCAGAGCAGGTATTGGCATTTTCAATAATGTCTAAAGTCCTAGTGTCTTACATAAGTATGTCTTAAGTCCTAGTGTCTTACATAAGTAGGTCTTAAGTCCTAGTGTCTTACATAAGTAGGTCTAAAGTCCTAGTGCCTTACATAAGTAGGTCTAAAGTCTTAGTGCCTTACATAAGTAGGTCTAAAGTCCTAGTGTCTTACATAAGTAGGTCTAAAGTCTTAGTGTCTTACATAAGTAGGTCTAAAGTCCTAGTGCCTTACATAAGTAGGTCTAAAGTCCTAGTGCCTTACATAAGTAGGTCTAAAGTCCTAGTGTCTTACATAAGTAGGTTTAAAGTCTTAGTGTCTTACATAAGTAGGTCTAAAGTCCTAGTGTCTTACATAAGTAGGTCTAAAGTCTTAGTGTCTTACATAAGTAGGTCTAAAGTCCTAGTGCCTTAAATAAGTAGGTCTAAAGTCCTAGTGTCTTACATAAGTAGGTTTAATGTCCTAGTAAAAATGTTTGTAAAATGTTTTACATGTTTCGGATGTTCCTTCAGAGTTGAAGATAATTACTTCCTAGTCCAAACCTCCTAGTGTCTTACATTAGTAGGTCTAAAGTCCTAGTGTCTTACATAAATAGGTCTAAAGTCCTAGTGTCTTACATAAGTAGGTTGTACTAGTTGATGCCAAAGATAATGTGTTTCACGTGACCATGCATGCCCAGTTGCGACCTGCATACTTTGACACATCTGATGCTGTTGATATTATAGACTGTGCTATTTAGTTCAATTGTCTTAGTTTGTTATGTAGTTCTAATGCTATGTGGTATAGAAGACAGTTCAAAAAAAATTCCAAGTTCTACATTCCAAAATATTAAATAAAATTCCTAGGTTTGTGTATTTGTTCAGACCTTTTAGTCAAACTAGGTCATGCAAGAAACTCAACCCAACCAGATGTATTGTTATACTTAGACAGAATGGTTGGATATAATTATTACTTTGTGCTTGTTTGTTTTGTTTGTTTGATTTACATGAATCGGATGTTCCTTCAGAGTTGAAGATAATTTACTTCCTAGTCTAAGCCTCCCGCAGGATGACGGGGGATGGCAGCGGGCAGGGTTTGAACCAGGGACCATTGATAAATCCTAACGACAGTCCAGCGCGCAAACCGCATGACCAGGCAGCCGACCAGGCAGCCATCCATTTATTTTTGATATATCTGACATCATGACATCAGCTGTTTTCAGTAAACATGACAGTGACAGTATTGTATTGTTTATTTTTTCCTTATTATTATAATCAGCATTACTATATATATTTTTCTAGCATTGTGCATTTTAAAAATTAACCCTTTAAGTGCTGAGCTGTTTTACAATGATTGCATGCAAAATGGAATTACAATTCTGATGTCTAGAGGCTAAACTACCACACGCGCTTAAAGGGTTAATTAATGTATGCATAATTTAAGGCTTAAAATCAGTAACGGTATTCAAAAGAAAGCTTATTTAAAACAAAACTGTAAATATTTGTTTAAAATATCTTTATAAACTAATAGCAAGAGTATTGAAATACAAATGTTATATATTTTAATACCTAAAAAAAACAAAAACCTGGCAATCAAAAGATTGACTTTTTATTAAGTTTGAGTTTAAAAACTACTATGTTGTCTGTTTTCAGAGGAAAATAAAGATGATGTGCTCCTTCTGCTAGATGCACAGTCAAAGTCTATCTACAAAATGTACCTCAGCACTCAAACCTACATCACCCTTCCTTTGCCACTTGTATACATTCCTGGGAGTTTTGACTTTGATCCTGGCTCTGACAGACTTTTTGTCTATGATAAGAAATACAACCAGATATTAAATATGCGATCAGATGGGACTGATATACGACTTGTTAGACAGCTAGAGCTAAGTAAAACTTTTTTTTTGTTTTCATTTATAATTCTGCCATTTGGGAAGGGGGGGGGGTGACCAGTGACTTGCACTGGAATTTTGATTTAAGTGAGGAGGATTAGTGCAACACATCAACCTCACTCTCTCCTCCTTAAGCCCATCCTTTTACGGAAGCAAGATTTGGTCAAGACGTCCGGGGATGAGTTTGGATACAGTGGATGACCAAGACTTTCTGTGTGTCTTGTCCTGCTCTCGAGTGCTCCAGAGCACTGTGCTGGTAGTTGCCTTTCTGTCCGATTTGTCTAGTTTTGTGACGTTTCGCACAGGCCGCCAAGTCCAGACTTCACATGCTAGGTTTGACAGAGCCTTAGTGTACTGAGTGTCACGTCAAGTTCAGACTTCAAATGCTAGGTTTGACAAAACCTCAGTGTACTGAGTGTCACGGACACATCAGATACCCTCTACCTGGTTTAGCCGGCCTGTCAAAGCCGTTTCCGGGGTGTGGCCGCTGCATATGCTACAGCTCCCTGGGAGCCACTGGTGAGAGTTGGGTACAGAGCGGGGACCAAGAGTGAGCCAAGTACCCTCAAAAAGAGGGTACGAAGCCTGTCCTTTAGAGGTGCTACCTCTCCTAGATACCCCATACACCCCTTCTGCCATAGCAATAGTATGTTAGCAAGATTAATTTAACATTTACACACTTATTATTATGAATCAAAATAGTAGTTTCCAGAGGTGTAACTAGCATACCTGGTACTTGGTGAATGGTAGTGCCCCATCATTTACTGGTGTCTTGATAGAGGATGGTGATTTATAGAACACCAACACTATTATGATAAACCATAACCATAGTGGAAAGCGTGGTCAAGAGGCTAAGTACCCTTGAATTTGGCTTGGCTACCTATGAAGGGGGCTCGAGGTTCGACACCCGACTCGGGCAGAGTTGTGTTTACTGAGACCCTAAAGGCAGCACGGAAAACCTCTATCCACAAATGAGATTGGACCATAGTGCTCCGAGCTTGCTATAAGCATGAAAGTAGCGCTATACAAAAGTTACAATTTTTAACCATGTATATATTTTTTTTTTGGCTGATTGGTACACTATCTGAAATATGAAATACTTGCAAACTATTGAATGCCATAAACAGATAGCAAGACTAAATGTTAGGTGGGAGGGAAGTAGTGACATTCAAATAGATTTCTACTTTGTAAAGTTCTCTCTGTAGTTTCATACAAACCCTCAGGCTTATATAGATATTGACAGTATTGGGGTGTAGATTATATTGACAGTATTGGGGTGTAGATTATATTGAGAGTATTGGGGTGTAGATTATATTGACACTATTGGGGTGTAGATTATATTGACAGTATTGGTGTGTAGATTATATTAACAGTATAAGAATTTAGATTATATTGACAGTATTGGGTTCCTGAAATGAAAAGTTCTTTTAGATTTCTCTGTATTTGACATTGGGCATGATGAGGAATTGAAATATCTGTCAAAAGAAATAAGTGTATTGCAAAACGATCTCAAAAATTGTTTAATGAAACTATAATTTTATTTATCAATTCAATGTAGTTTCATTCTTTAAACAAATAAGTTAAATGAGAAATATCAAAGAATAAATAAAAATGCCTTCACATACTTTGTCATGAAATGATTCTGGTCTTAAAATTCTCTAGCTGACTGTAAAGTTTTTAACTTGATTTGCCTTACAGATGACTCACTTACCTGGCTTGCATTTATTACCAACAAAATATTTCTCTATCACTTTGACACAAGCACACAAAAGTCACTTAACTAGATTCTTGCCTTTATTATTGTTTTTTTCTTCATTAAAGAACAGAAAGGTTTGTGTCTTATGTTATTGTTTTTAAGTAAAGTGCAATTATGTTTTCTTTTTTTTTTCCAAACCAGGTACTGAAGTTTACAATATAAAAGCAGATGTGGTCCATAGCAAGGTGTTTTACAGTGACACTGGTCTTGGAGTTATTGCATCTGTAAATTTAGATGGGACAAATCACTTTTTTGTAGCATCTAATATTTTAAGTCCTAGAAGTATTGTTCTAGATCCACGATATCAGTAAGTCTTTTACTTTTAATACTTTTATGCAGGTATTTGAGTATTTTGAGGTATGCTTGAATAAAAAAAGTGCATCAAACTCAAACAATAGCTTTTGTAAAGTATTATGGATGGGGTGGTAGATCAGTTCAATCACTGATTGCTGAAGGCTGCTGGGTCAAGAAAGGGCATAACGAATTGATTGAATTCATTCTTGATTTGAAGTCCAAACTTAAGCTTTTGATTTTTCTCAGATCCTGAGTTGTATACTTATCTTCTTATCTTATATAATACAGATGTTACTTCAAAAAAGAAGATGATTACGTCCTACGCGTCTTGCATTTAGTCATGCATATTAACCAATGACTTAAATTCTGCCAAGTCACTGGTTTTCCTGGCTAGCTCAGGCAACCCATTCCATGCTCTAATAGCACTAGGGAAGAAGGAGTATTTGTACAAATTTGTCCTAGCATATGGGACAAGGAATGTGCCTTTATCTTTGTGTCTTTCAGAGTATTTTATTAAATTTTGTTTTTGTATTTGAAGATTATGGTTCAGTGTTTTATGTATTATCGCTACTTTACTTGTTAGCCTACTAGCAGATGTAGGCTACTCAACTTAATCAACTTTATCATTTGAAGCAGAATGTTCCAGAAGGGATATAAATTGTAGTATTTTATAGGGATTTACTGACTCGCCCATAATCTTCATGTGTAGAAATCTAACTAATGCCTCCTAATCAAACTATTTTTTATGCTTAAATACCAAAAAATTTGTTATTTTGTTTTAATAATGTGGAGTCAAACAAGTAAGAATCTCTTGACAAATGTTTAAAACAATTTTGGAATATAATGTTTCAAAGTAAACACTGATATATCAAGTAGTCATCATGCCTAGATTGTTGCCTAGATTGTTAGAGAGAATTACTGCCTAGATTGTTATAAAGAATTACTGCCTAGATTGTTATAGAGAATTACTTCTTAGATTGTTATAGAGAGTTACTGCCTATATTGTTATAGAAAATTACTGCCTGGTTGTTTTATGTTCTCTGGAGTGTTATCTCCAAAGAACTAGGTTTAAACTCTGCCAGCCAGTATCCCACATCATCCTGTGGGAGGTCTGGGTAAGGACGTAATAATCATCATTCCCATAGGAACATTTAAAATATGTAAAAACAAAAACACAGACCAGTAATTGGGAGTAATGGAAAAATATAGTAACTCCATATTCATTATAATGATAAATAAGGAATATTATTGTTAAAACCCAAGCCTATCATATCTTTATAAAGAACATCAACTGTTAATTAAAAATTTTATGTGAAAAAAAATCCAAACAGAATTCTCTGCTGGACTGGCTGGGGACCTCATCCAGAGATTACATGTTCCAGCTATGATGGATCAAACAAAAGAACATTAGTGGATACAAACCTGAAATCTCCCAATTCTCTTGCTATTGATTACAATGGTATTTTGTTTTTTTTAATTATTCGCTTGTTTATCTTTTGATCTAAATTACTTTTTTTTTAGAATAGCTTGTTGGAATATCTTGAATTATGATATGACTGGTAAATTAAATGTAAAATTATATTAGTCTTACTATTCAAAGTTTCCTTGTTGGCTACTAAAACTTAATAGGGTTTTGTTTTCTTTATTGGCAACCACTTTGATGGGAGAAGGGAACTTGTTTTCAAATCTTTGTAGCTGAACCTAAATGTTAATTAACACACATATAAACACCAATGAGGTGCTGTGGCTGAGTGGTTAAGTGCTTGGCTACTGAACCGGGGTCCCGGGTTCGAATCCTGGTGAAAAATGGGATGTTTAATTTCAGGATCTTGGGTGCCTCTGAGTCCACCCAGCTCTAATGAGTACCTGACGTTAGTTGGGGAAAAGTAAAGGAGGTTGGTCGTTGTGCTGGCCACATGACACCCTCATTAACCGAAGACCATAGAATCAGATGAATCTGCCCTGAAGACCAAAAGGTCTGAAAGGGGAACTTTATTTTATTTTTACAAACACCAAACATTAGAAAGACTTTGGTATCAGCCCTAAGGAAAAATCAGGAATAGGTTACATCTGAGTAGCTTGAAGAACTTAGTCCAAATTCTTTCAGATATTGTCCTGTTTCTGATCCCAAGCTCTAGTGATTATTTCCCTTTTTTTTTCTATCCTACTGCAAGGGAAAGCATTTGTGTGGATGACCGTGTTCTGACCATAACTGATGCTTATATATAGGATTTTCTATCATTCAAACTTCTTTGAGATAAACCATAGAATTTTTAAACAACTGAAGCCTGCCAACAACAGTATTAGTTGGCTTGATGTCCATCAGGCTCTGTGGTATGTGATCTGGACTGTCATCATGAAAGTGCCAGTGTTTAAACCTTGCCTGCCTCCATTCCCTACCACCATGTGGGAGGTTTCAGATAGGATGTAATAATCTTCAATTCTGAAAAAAAACAACATCCAAAACAAAAGAATTATGAGAGTTAAAAAAAATAAAACGTATTCTTTATTTTTACAGAGAACAGAATCTACTTTGTTGATAGTGGCATGAACACTATAGAGTCTGTAGACTTTCGTGGTAACAACAGAAGAGTAATTTTACAAGGAGTAGAAAACCACTACATCTCACTTGACATATTTTATGATGTTTTATTTTTTACAACTTGGGAGACTAAGTAAGTTACAGAAGAACTATGATGTATAATAATATAAAGTTTTTTAGATGAGTTTGTCACTTTAGCTCTTGTGTTTGTTTTTCTAATGTTACCACAGCACCTTGAGCCTACATTTAACAGGGATCTATAAATTGAAGTATTATTATTTTTAGTATAATATTTCTAACAGCAGATGTCAAAAAGAAAATCTTAATCGACTACTGGAAGCAATGGTTCTGCTTGCTTGGGATGTGGCAAAATATGTAAGTCACAGCTGGGGTTGCGTAGCCACAGGAAATACTTCATTCTTCATTAATCTTTGGACTCGAAGACAAGACTTATTATTATTATTGTTGTCTCAATTAGAAAATGAAACATATTTCTAAAATCTCGTTGAAAAAAATAATAGACCTACTCTGTATGGCCTAATCTATGTGGCCTACTCTGTATGGCCTAATCTATGTGGCCTACTATGTATGGCCTAATATTTGGGGCATACTCTGTATGATGTAGTCTGTACATTTTGACTTACTGATATTTTATCTTAATGGTCCTATTAAAAATGTAATTCAGAAAATCATCACTTGTTTTTTCCTTGTACACTAACTAGAACTGTGATGCAAATAAAAAAAGATGGCTCACAACAATCAGAAATTGGCCCTGCCAACTTTAATGAGGTGTCTGAACTCAAAGTTTACAGATACGGCAAAGATTATGTAGGTATGTATAAATAGGATCACAAAACGAAACAAACAAGTTACAAAACTTCTAGCATATTTTCAAATACATAAAGAGATTTATGAGCAGGTTAAATAAAACTGCCCTTTAATACATAGAGCTTGGTTATTAAAGTCTGAATAACATCTGAGCTGGAGTCAGATTAGTGTCTTGCCTTGGAGTATTTCTAAACATCAGGAGAACATCATTAGCATCGGACTTCATCTTAATTTTTTCATAATGTCCTTTTAGAATTTTTATTGCTGATTCAGCTTTGCTGTTGGATTGATGGTTTCCTGGATTCAAATGAGTCACTCCCCATGCCAGCATAAATCCTTAATATATCTTCTGAATCAAAGACATTGCCATTATTATTATGAATACACTGTGATCTAGTGAAATGTGTACTGGAGTGAAAGGGAAGTGTGAATTGAAAATAATGCCTAATAATAAATGATTGAATCAATGATAGTTTTCTAATTTATAAAGTTCATTAATTATTAATGGCTTAGAAAAATAGTTGTTAGACTGTTACAAAGAAAGAAATATTTGACACTTATTGTGTCGGTCTAAAAAAAATTACTAACAGGTTATTATAGGATTGTTAATTTTTAACTTTTTTGTTAATTTTAATTTGTCTGAAACAATATTTTTGGGGATTTTTAATTGTATTTTATTTAGATTTGTTGTCAATTGTAAAAGCTGCCTGGTCATGTGATATGTGCTCTGGACTATTGTCTTGGTGGTCCATTGTTCAAACCACCACCTATCCCTGCTGTCCTGTTGGGAGGTTTGGGCTAGAGAGTTATCTTTCGTTCTGAAGAAACATCCGAAAAATGTTAAAATAAAAAAAATGAAATATATTGTTAAATAGCAATTTAAAATAAATTAAAAAACTAATCATAGGGTAAGGCTTTTCTATTCTGTGGAATAATTTTGCTCCAGAAAATTTTGTTCATACAAGTGTCTTGTTACAACTTCTCTATTCATTTCAAATGTTTGGGATGAATGTACCTCATATATTCATGTAAATCTTTGTTTTTAGGTAACAACATGAGTTTATCTCTTCCCTCTGACATTAATAGAACTTTTGTTCGGATGTATGGAACAAGAAACTTTTACAGTGGTCAGATAGAAGTCTTTGACAAAGGTCTCTGGGAAAGAGTCTGTTACTGGAATGATCCTGATGCCAAAGTTGCTTGCCACATGATGGGATTCAACAGGTACCTCCTAGTTGAGATTCCTTCAATTATTAATGTCTTGTTTAATCTTGCAAGCATTAATCCATTAGGTTTCACCCTTGTTTTTTTAATTTTAGTTGTGTTACTATTTCAGTTGAAAACATTATTTTGGAAACAGAGTAACATTTTCATAGATTTTACATAAAGTCACAGATTTTCTGAAGCATAGATTTAACTCTTTATCTCCGTAATTATTTTTCTATGTTTTGAAGGAATTCTTCATTTTGCTCATTACTATTTCACTCCCCTGTTATGATTGGGCTTCAATAGCTTTGTTGTTTATTATCAGAAAATGTTTTATTTGGTATAGAATTAAAGGGAAATGTACGCTCTTTTTATATAACACTAAGTCAAGTTTTTAAAATTGAACATTAATTTAATTTAATGAGGTCAAATCAATGATGGTATTGTCAATTAAGAGAGAAAGAGTTAATGTTTGTAGTGCGTTCTGTTGGCCAAGAGAATATAGACTCTCTACAAGCAAAATTCTTTAAGGAAATGTTGACCAACTCATTACAGGATCAAACTATCTCTTTCAATTATTTTTCGCTCTTACTTTTTCACTTTCTTTTTCTCTCTTTTAATCTAAAATTTTTCCCCTATATTTATTTCATCTAACTAATGCTAGGACAAATTAGTACAAATACTATTTCTTCCCTAGCGCTATTAGAGGATGGAATGGGTTGCCTGAGCTAGCCAGGAAAACCGGTGACGTGGCAGAATTTAGGTCATTGACGCGTAGGACGTAATCATTTTCTTTTTTGAAGTAACATCTGTGTCATATAAGATATGAAGATAATGTATTCTAATAGCATTGCTTTCTGGGAAATAAAGTTATTTGTGCAATTTTATTTCTGATAATTATATAAAAAAATACTCTAAAATATCTATTATGTTTCTATACAGAAATGTATCGATAAAAATGAACCCCAGGGAGTTATCTAGTAACTATGCATGGAATAGAACAGGCTGTTTGGGCTCTGAAAATCACATCGATGAGTGCAGCTCTCCATCACAAAACAGGGGCTACTATTATTGTTTTGGATCTGGAGCTAACTGTGAACCACAGGAACAAGGAAACTCTACTCAAGGTAAGTAGATAACCTGTCCTAGCTTGATAAATGTTCTTGTAAGCTTGGTAAGTAGATAACCTGTCCTAGCTTGATAAAAGTTCTTGTAAGCCTGGAAAGTAGATAATCTGTCCTAACTTGATAAATTGATAAATGTTCTTGTAAGCTTGGTAAGTAGAAATAACCTGTCCTAACTTCATAAATGTTCTTGTAAGCCTGGTAAGTAGAAATAACCTGTCCTAACTTCATAAATGTTCTTGTAAGCCTGGTAAGTAGAAATAACCTGTCCTAACATGATAAATGTTCTAAGATTGGTT
Organism: Biomphalaria glabrata; assembly: GCF_947242115.1. Lineage (NCBI taxonomy): Eukaryota > Metazoa > Mollusca > Gastropoda > Planorbidae > Biomphalaria > Biomphalaria glabrata. The sequence continues at coordinate 3,368,968 of NC_074719.1, forward strand.
GTATAGCATGTGCTTCAGATAGACATCGTGATGGTTTGGGGCTTGGAAGTAATTTTATTTCTGAAGGGACAATTCAATACAGTATTAAGAGAAAAATAAAGAGGCAGACAACGAAGAAAGTGATGGGAATAGATCAAAGAATGGACGAGCCCAACTCTGAAAGAGTTTCTGCCCTTAGTCTTTGTCTTAATCTTTAGATCTTTTTCATTTAACTTTAAACAATAATATGTCTGTCAAAAACAGTTTGAATATTTAAATTTGAAACGTTTTCTCAGCAGGTGATGGACAGTATTTTCTTTGGTTTCAGATTTTCAAATTGACAACTTTTTGTTATTTAGCGATGAGAATGGTCATTGGATAAGAATGGATTTGAACACAAACAGGCAAGTCTAATGATGTTGATATGGAATATTATATAATACTATTTAGTAAGACATGTTTAAGAATAGATTTTCCATTTCACACCGTTCGATCTCTAAGGCAGGATGATGTGAGGGTCATTTGTTTCAACATCTGATGGTTAAAGAGGATGTCATGTGGCTAGCACAATGAGGAACTGCCTTAAATCTCCTGTAGTTCTTCATTCTCATTGTAATGTTGGTTTAGACGAGTAGTCCTATGTCTGCAATGAACTGCTCAGTGATTTCCAGATACGGCAGTTCTCCATAATTTCTGCTTTGGAGGACATGGTTGGTATTCTCTTCTCTGATGATGCTCCAACAGGACCAATCGCACTAGGACCAATCGCACCAGGACCAATCACACTAGTTTCATTTTAGCTTCCCGATTCTATGTTGTCTCATTCCATTGTATTTGCTTCTGAGATGGATGGCTGCCTGGTCGTGCGGTTTGAGCGCTGGACTGTCGTTCGGACTTATTGATAGTCCCGGTTTCAAATCCTGCCCGCTCCCATCCCCCGTTGTCCTGCGGGAGGTTTGGACTAGGAAGTAATTATCTTCAACTCTGAAGGAACATCCGAAACATGTAAAACATTTTACAAACATTTTACAAATATTATTGGTTGGTAATGTTTTTCTTGAAATTGGTTAGTGAGCTAAACAGTTTCTTGTTTATTCAATTCTCTAAATTTATTTTTAAATTTTTCCAGGTATAGATGGATTTTTTTATTGTTTTAATCAGTCTCCCATCTTTGGCCAATATGTTTGATTTTCATTGTCTTCAAATTTATTGCTGTCCCTTATAAATGTCATGTGCCTAGTTACACTCATGAGCATCTTTAAAATCACACATTTTAAAATCTTAGTCTTCACCGCTACTAAATCCCAAGGCCTCTCTGTTTAGAAGCCAAATACTTTAACACTCAAGGCACAAAGCCTCTCTAAATTAAAATTATATGTATATGTGCTAGAGCATTCGATAAAGACAACTTTATTATATGCAAGGGATAATTTCCTCTTTCTTGTTTATGGTCTGATAATATTTATGCTAAAATCTAGATATATTTTGAACTTATTTTATACATCCAAATAGCATAGGTATTAATTTAAAAATCTAATTATAGCACTTCTGTTGTAGATCAACAGATCTTAAAGCCAAATTAGGACTCTTTTGTTTTGAAAAAGTCTATAGGTCTCTTTAAAACTTTGGTCTTAGCCTTTTCAACAATGCCTTGTTGTAAGATGCCTCTGTAACTGCGACAACTTATGTTTTATCCTTTTATTTTATATATAGAAACATTGTAAACACCTTTAAATCTTGGCTCTCAATGTCAGCTTGGGAGTTTGTTGTGATTTGTTGATTCAAATATTTTCTTTCTTTCTTTTCCTTTTATTGTTCAAACGTTATCTCCCCATTTTATCTTTTTTTTAAAATTTATATGCTAATGTATATAACAATTTTTTTTCAGTTACATCATCAGAACTATTGACCCTGAATGGATCACACAGGCTCTAACTTTTGATCCTTTGACTCAGACATTTTATTTTAGTGACTGGGAATGGATGTATGCATCATCAATGATCAGAAGTGTGAACAAGTTAGGAACCACTATTTCATTGGTGGTTGATGTATTTAGAGGTATAAATAAGGATTTGTTTTTTTTCTGTACCCATTTCTATTTGAAAAGTTCTACGATACTTACATGGGTAAAGTTTCTGTCATCCATGCACCAACCCATGATGTCCTCATTTATCCCTGCCTTCACTAACTTGCTTACTCATGACTTGTATAGTGGCGGTTGGTATCTACAGTCTTGGCGTTCCAGTACCACCTCATCGTGGTCACAGAGTGAACACCCCTGCTCCTTAAGTGGCCAAGGGTACTGGTTGCTTGCTACTGAGGCAATGGTGAGTAAGAGACCTAACCGGAATCTCCGAAAAGCGGATAGCGCTGGACACCAACTCGAGGGTTGGTTGGGATCCCCTGGGTCCTGGCTGATTTGCGGGGTGCTCTAATGGGCGAAATTGGGCTGACTGACGCAGCCTTCTCGGGTGTGTTAGGCGGCTCTTTTGCTCTCATGAGCTAGGCTCCAACTAGCCCGTCCCCTAACATCGTAGTAGAGGAACGCATCGACGCAGTGACAGTTCTAAATAATGGGGATATCAAAAAATCTTCATCAAACCACTCCCCATTGTGAGAAACTCCCAGGTATCTAGAGTTTATGTAAATCTCATGAGCTTACAACACACACACACTTCTTCGAACTGGTTAGGGTTAGTACTGATAACTTTCCAATTGGTTTTGTTACAATACTAACATGTCCTAGATGTGTCTTGATGAGTTGTCTAAAGGCAATTTGGAAACCTTGTCTAAAAAACCTCTTCACTGGTCCACAAAAGAGATTGGACCATAGCACATTGAACATGCTTGAAACATATGATATACTAAAGCTGTTATAAAATATTTTGTTTAGAACAGTGATGCTCAACCGAATTCGACCTGCGGGCCATTTTAACTTTCGACACGCGTGTCGCGGGCCACATCAATAAAAGGTAAAATAATGAAATCCAAATTCTCCAAAAACTATTTGAAAATATTGGATCTAGTATTAATTAATGGGATATTTAAAGTCATTTTTTTACGCGTCTAAAAATGGGATCATTTCTCTACTTAAAATGTGAGCGACATTGTAGCTACCTTTACCACCAACTTATTTTCTTGTCTCTTTTTGGTTAATATTCCCATCGACCCTCCAATCTCTAGGCGTAGTTTGACCAATCTTTTATACGCGGCTCAAACCAAAAAGGCCTTCATATTTGTTTTATAATGCCGCTGTATATGTTCTTGTTTTTGAAACAGCCAGACTTTCTTTACAAAACAAATATGCTGGCTAATTATCATGTTCCACAAAAAAAGATCCATTCACTTTTCTCGGTAGATTCCCATTTCATAAACTCATAAACGCACAATCGTTAAAGGTCATGGTACCAATCCTTCAGAGAAAAAGTGGAGGCCCTAACAGTTTTGAAGGGGTGAGGATTTGATTTTCTACTTTTGTGCCGACGTTTCGGCGGGCCGGATGAAACTACGTCGCGGGCCGGTTCTGGCCCGCGGGCCGTACTTTGGGCATCACTGGTTTAGAAGATCAATGTTTGTTCACAAAACTGTCATGTATGTTTCACACCAGTACTTTTAAAACTTTTTTTTAAAGTGCTACTCAGTGAGAAGCATTAAAATAAATGTCAATGAATTTTGTCATAATTACCATATTCTTTTAAAAGATTCATTATAATCACTGCAATGTATGTCAAGTGATATTGAAACAATTTACCTGGAATTATTAAATAATTTAAAAAGTGATGAATCTAAATATTAAGTAACAATTTATGTTCAAATGTCAGGTACATTTTCACTTGTATAATGTTACACCTACTGCTGTGTTTAGTGATAACAATTTTTGTTGTTGTCCTCTTGTCTTGAATCCATGGAAAAACATATCTTATTGAGTCCTCCAGATTGAATTTGAAATGAAAACAGTTTCTTTTTGAACTACCCCTTGGGGATTCTTGTTTATAAGTTGGAATGTTTCCTAATGACAAAGTCATTTATCTTGAAGAGATTACATGCAGTTAAAGTGTTAAAACTGCACTCAGATTGGAATCATACAAACTTCTCTGTGGCAAAAACATACAATCCAAAAATGGCCAGCTCCACCGAAACAAAAGCCACCTTAATCTGTGCTATTTGTGGATAGAGTGTCTCTCCAAAATAGGGCTTCACAGCCACATGAGAAAGTGTGATCTGAGATGAACCATAGTCGTTCTACGACTGAAGGAGGCCAACATATACTTAGGCTCTACAGTATATGAGCAGATTCTGTTTCTAGCAAATGCTTTCATTTTAATTTTTACAAAGATACAATTTTACTTTTTACGATAGCTCATACGCTAGATTTTATAAAAATGTTAACCAATTTGGCCTACACATACTCAGAAACAAGCTATGACTTTAAGTGGCAAGTGCAATCTAATGTAATTCTTCAGTTACCAATTTTTTTTTTTCAATCTAGTCTTAAGAGATATTGAAATTTTTATTATCATGGTCTAAAGGTATTTGTGCCAGTGTAGATGAGCATTCATTAAAAGCTTGAAGTTATGACTCCATGATTTTGCAAAGATTGTATCAACTCACTGCCTGTCTATCTGTCTGGTAAAAAGTTTGTACATGTTATTTCTCCCACACCCATTCTCAGATCAAGGGGAAACGGTGTACAATTATTTATTGGCATAGAAAAGACATAAATCAATAAAAACTTAACCAGTTAGTCAATTAATTAGTGCTTATTCATTATATGTTTGATACCATCTAAGGAAATTAACCCTACAGTATTCACATATACGGCTAAATATGTAAAGTTTTATTGGTAATTGAACACATTATCTCTCAAACTCACATTGTAAACCGGAAACTTTAAATAATTATTTAGCATACCTAACAATGCATAAAACAATTTAAAAATTAAGTAATCAATTAACTATTGGGAAAAAAAAAATTTTATGAGATAAAAGGGAAATAACATATACGCTATTGAGAGATATAGTTGTAATTGTTTTTTCCCTTAGATAAGCTTTGTTTTTAAAAAGGATTTTCTACAAATATTTTGCTTGTTTTTAATTTGGGAATATACATAAATAATGTCTCCAAGCATTTTGATATATATGTTTCTCAAGACCATTCAAAATGCAATGGCTGTCTGGTCATGTGGTTTGCGCTCTGGACTGTCGTTCAGGCCTATCGGTGGTCCTGGGCTCAAACCCTGCCCACTCCCATCCCCCATCATCCTGCGGGAGGTTTGGACTTAGAAGCAAATTATCTTCAACTCTGAAAGAAACATCCGAAATATAGAAAACATTTTACAAACATTTGACAATGCTAATGTATACTTTTTCAGGGAATATAACTGGACTTACTATAGATGCCAAAAGAGGTCTCTTATTTTTTGCTGACGCTGGAAATAACAAAATCTGCTCAGTACACACAGATGGTCTTAATCTTCAGACTCTTTATGCAGATCTCCCTGACCTAAGAAGTATTGCAGTTGATACTAATACTTTGTAAGTTATACGAAAAAAAGTTGTTTAAAATTCTAACAATAAACAAATTTGTTTTCATTTTTAGGTATTTTTGATTTAAAAAGTTTATAATATTTAAATGTATCTTTCAAAATAGAAATGTACATAATTCTTCCTCAAACCATTTTGATTGAATGGAAAATATAGGGTACAATTGTTAATTAAAGATATAGTGAATACTGCATTTTTTAAAGACTAGATATTTTTTTTAGGGTATATTAATTATGAAGCTTTTGGTATTAGACTAGAAATAATACTAAAAATAATTAATAAAATATAATAAAAACCTTTAAACTAATTATATATGCTAACTTACAGTGAAATTTATTGGACAACTTGGGGGTCACAACCTGGAATATATAAAGGACATTACCAAGGCAACACGTTGATCAGTACAGTCTTAGCTGGAGGTCTCAAGCAACCGGATGGTCTAGCAATGGATTCTATAGGTAATAATAATTATCTACAATATGAACGGCATCACTAAAATTGCAAAGTTCTGACCAGTCGCTTCTTTCTTGCATGTCTCTTAAGATTCTATTTTATAATAAGAAGTTTATTCAAAAGAAAAGAGAATTACTTCCTATTCAAGTGATGATCTAGTCCTATATATTAATTAGTGATTAAAACTCTGCTAAGTCATTGGCTTTCCTGGTTGATTCAGGCAACCCGTACCAAGCTCAAATTGTCATGAATCTAATATTAACATTGACATTCATTGAGGTAAAAAAAAAAAGTAAAGTGCCCCATTCAGATCTTGAGATCTATAGGGCAGTTGATGTAAAGCTCATCTGTTTCTGTAGTCCTTGAGAGTGTCGTGTGGCCAGTACAACGACCAACATTCTTTACTTTCCTCAACTGAAGTCAGGTACTCATTAGAGTTCGATGGACTGAGAGGGTGTCCTAAAAATTCCAGTTATCACGGCGTTTCAAACCTGACACCTCTCGGTTTAGAAGCCAATCGCCTTACCACCCTGCCCCCTTCCCCATGCATTGAGGTAAACACTAGTAAAATGGAAATTGAATTTAAAAATAGCAACATGAGAAATCACAAGAAAGTTGAACTTTTAGGTTTTCTAGAGTAGAGTAGGACATAATTATCTTCTTTTTTGAAGTAACGTCTGTAATGACTAAGATAAGAATAGTTGTAATGAAGTGGTATCATCCCTTAACGACTCCTGTATGGACAACTAAGGGAAGGAAAGTGCGTTCAGCATTGACCCATCCACCTGGGAGACAGAGGCACATGACAGAGCATCATGGCGTTGCGCTGTAAAAACTGGCGCGTAAATTGCTTAGGAAAAGAACAACACTGTCAGAAGAAAAACGCCATAGAAGAAAAGCAAGGCCACTGATACTAGCTCCAGCTGGAATAACCAGCCCAGTGTGCAGCCGAACATTCCGGGCTCACATAGGTCTCACCAGTCGCATGAGGAGCACAAAACCCCAGTGCAAAGCCCTCAGTCCCCTGGATGACAAAAGTGGTCATTCTCGAACCACGATCGACGAACTATGTGTGTCATAGCTTAGCCAGTTTACATAGTACCTCCCCATGCTACTCAATGTCTATACAGTATACAAACAAATAAGAACCCAAAGCTACAGTTACATGAATTAAATGCCTACACTAATGGCTTTAGGGAAGGAGCACTAACACAAATTTGTCCTAGCATATAGAATAAGAATAAGAAATGTGCCTTTATCTTTGTGTCTTTCTCAGTATTTTTATTGTAAGTTATGGCTCATTGTTTTAAGTATTTTTGCTACTTTACTTTTGTGTCTTTTGTCCTAGAGACAATTTTGTCCTATAGTATATCTCAATTGATTGATGTTACTTTTGGTGTTTCTTTGATTACCTTCTCCCAGCTAAGAAATTATACTTCTATGATTCTGGTACGCACACTATTGAAGTCATCAACACTGCTGGCTCACTTGATAGACTTGTCTTGTTCACAGACTACAGCTCCCGACTCTCTGGTCTGACCATCACACCGCAGTACATTTTCTACTCTGACTACAACAAAGTGTAAGTTTTTAGTTTAATAGCTGTCTACACCTTTTCCCCAAAAAGATCATTTTATATTCTTGGCAAGTAAGCAAGTAACTTCAACCAATTAACTGGAAACCTACTTTTAAGCCACCCTGCATATTTACATTTTTTGGGGGAAAAGTTTATTGAGACTAAGACTAAGACTGCTTTATTGATCCTTATGGAAATTTGTTGTGATTACAAGGACTCGTTTCTCATATAAAGACAACACAATAGAAACATACACATAAATACAACAGACACAACATAAAAAGTTCATTCAGCGACTACACACAGGCATCTTGGTCCTATTCATGTTTCCTGATCAACGAGTGGCGGTGATAGAGTCTGACCTAGCGAGGTACGAACGAGTTTTTCTACCGCTCCGTTCTTGTTTTGATTGACAGCAGTCGCCCACTTCGCGACGACCTGACGTAGTTCTGATGGAGCGGGTGGCCATTGTCTTCCAAAATTTTTTTGATTTTCCTTAGACACTTTTGTTCAAAAAGTTCCTTTTAATATGGTAATGTTGTGAGTGTAATATTTTGATGCCCTTTTTATGATGGCTTCTAGACGGCGCAACAGCTTAGATGAAGCGTTGCCTTGTCAACAAGTTATTCCGTATGTTAGCAGATTTTGTATTTAGGATCTTCTTATTTAGTTTAAAGCTATTGACTTTGTATAGAAAAAAAAGTCGCTGGGCTGTTTTCTTTGTCAGAGTTCCAAGATGGTCTTCCCATGAGAGATTGTTAATTAATGATAGCGCCTAGATATTTGTTCTATAGATGCAGTGTTTATTTGCAGTTCACGTATAGTAAACTCTTCTATCGAGCTTCGATACTGAGTTTCGTCTTCTGAAATAAGACCGACTATGGCAGTATCATCAGCTAATTTAATGAGTTTAACTGAGTCATAGATGCTTCTTATGTCATTAGTGTAAAGAATGTACAGTACAGGAGAAAGTACACAACCTTGTGGAGCACGCATACATAGTACTCGAGTTTACGATTTGGTGTTGTTGACTTTAACATACTGGGGCCGTTGGGTTAAAAAGTTTAGAACCCATGCTTGTACGTAAGGGCTTACATTTAAGTTATTGAGTTTGTTTATCATTAGATGTGGCTGTATGGTATTGAAAGCCGAGGAGAAATCTACGAAGAGGACTCGTGCATATGTTTTGGGTATATCGAGATGCTTATAAAGCTGGTCCAAAAGCAATAGAATTGCATCCTCAGTTCCTCTAGCTGCCTTATATGCAAATTGGTGAGGGTCTAGGCTGTTATTGACTTTTGCTACAAGTTGTTTAAGCATATATTTTTCAAAACATTTCATAACTATAGGTGTTAGTGCTACTGGGCGGAAATATTAAGCTATCTATTTTTGGTTTCTTTGGTACTGGTACGATCTCTGAAGTTTTCCAGATGTTTGGAATTACGCACGTTTGCAACGAGTGGTTAAAGATGTGAGAGAAGATAAAAGAGATTTGCTCCGCACATAGCTTGACCAGCTTGCCACTAATTTTATCTGGTCCAGAAGCTTTTGTTACGTCTATTCTTTTGATTGTATTATCATGTTTATATAAAGAGCTTATCATGATAGTTTTAATAGGACACATTGACACAACTAAGACTTTCATCAAGTAAATCTAATTGTTTGTTCAATCTTCCAATGTACCCTTTATGTACAATCATACAATCACATTAACATAAAGGGAAATAACACAAAATAAAATTACATTAAAGGGGCAAATGATCCCAGAAACAATAATTATATCTTCTTATCTTCTTATTTTACAAGCTATACAATTGCTAAAAAATTAAAAGCAAAGCTGAGGCTTAATAATTTGTTAAAATTTATACTGATTACCAATTATATTTATTTTTGTAGAAATATCATGCGTTTGAATCGTGACGGAAGCAACCAGAGACCTGTCGGGACCAAAGACTTTCCTAAAGTTAAAGGTCTTTATGCTTACAAGAGTACAAGTACCTGATGCTTGCCACTCGTGATCAAGAATTATTGATTAAAACATAGACTGATACATTAAATACATATTGATTTATTGAATCTGATTGATTGGAAACAAAAATTTTTTTTGTTGGCGAATAAAATCTTAATGAAAATCTTGTCTTCTGAGTTTTAGATATTCCTTCAGAAATGAAGATTATTTCATCCTAGACCAAACTTACTTGCATGGTTGCTTGGGATAGTGTCTGGCAAGGCTCAAACCCAAAATTATAGTCTGCATTCTGAAGTGTTTGCCACATGGCCAGGCAGTTAATCCAACCATTGAGAAGTTCAGCCATTATACGCTGTGTCAACTGAGATTATTGAGTCCAGCCAACTCTATTGGCTACCTGTCATACATTGGGGAAGTAATTATTTTTGGTCATTGTTCTGGTTTGTTTGTAAAATGTTTTACATGTTTCGGATGTTCCTTCAGAGTTGAAGATAGTTTACATCCTAGTCCAAACCTCCCGCAGGACGACGGGGGATGGGAGCGGGCAAGGATTTGAACCATCGATAAATCCGAACGACAGTCCAGCGCGCAAACCGCACGACCAGGCAGCCATCCTGGTCACTTAACACTCTCATTGACCTTCACATCATCTATCCCTCTGGATTGAAAGGTGTATATAAAGCAATTAACTTTTTATTGTAACTTTACTTACATTCACCAAAAGTTCAATTTTACCAATTCATGGTACAAACCTTAATAAGTTGTGTTATTATCTAACCCTTGTGTTTTCAAACTAAAATGGGAACAATCCCTCCCAATACATACCAGACATTTGAAATACAATACTTTCTTGTATATACTATTTTTTTGTCTCAAAGGTGAAAGCCTTCAGGACAGAAGGCTCAAAAGTAAAGTAGCAATCATACATAAAACACTGAACCATAATCTTCCGATACAAAAACAAAATTTAATAAAATACTCTGAAAGACACAAAGATAAAGGCACATTCCTCGTCCCATATGCTAGGACAAATTTGTACAAATACTACTTCTTCCCTAGTGCTATTAGAGCATGGAATGGGTTGCCTGAGCTAGCCAAGAAAACCAGTGACTTGGCAGAATTTAAGTCATTGGTTAATATGCATGACTAAATGCATGACGCGTAGGACGTAATTATCTTCTTTTTTGAAGTAACGTCTGTATTATATAAGATAAGATAGACTACAGCTACATGCTGGGTTATATTCTTGGAAATAACACTAAAAACTACAGTTAACAGGATTTTAAAAAAATTAACGCTTTACCCATATTTAAACAATTTTTGTAAAATATATCAAGGAAGATTGACTATACATTGGGGTGCCAGTATGCATGGATATAAACAAACAGTAAAGTCACATTACCAATTTGGAAGTCCAGTTTCAAAATATTCCCTCAGAAAATGTTACACCCCATTCAGATAATGAAAGCGGCAAGCCATATACTCGGCCTTATCATGGTAAAAAAGTAAAGTACTCCATTTCAGACCTTGTGATCAATAGGGCGGTGGCTGAGTGTTAAAGCGCTTCGCTTCTGAACCGGGGGTCCAGGGTTCGATTCCTGGTGAAGACTGGGATTTTTTTTATTTATTTCGGGATCTTTGGGGAAAAGTAAAACGTTTGGTCATTGCGCTGACCACATGACACCCTCGTTAACCGTAGGCCTTATAAACAGATCACCTTTACATCATCTGCCCTATGGACCATAAGGTCTGAAAGGCTAACTTTACTTTATCATGTTGACAGTTTAAAAATGTATGGCTAGGCATCCAACCAAATCAGAGCAATTCAGATGTAAAGTATATTAAGATTGTAATCCGCCACATTGTAAACAATTTCGTCACGGATAATAAAGATCATTATTAATATGGAAGTGAATTAATTTTCATTCTCTGGCACTGCCAGGGTTGAACTTTATTAAAGGAAAACAAAATTCATTGCAGTCCCTTCAGTGTCAATTGTAAAATTTTCTGGTTATTTGGCAGGTCTGCAGCAGAACAGCCCACTGGCAGGCAGAGAATCTTTTTATAATGTTAACAAGGTCAATTGCTACGCAGCCCAGCTGTGACCTACATATTTCGCCACATTCTCGCTACATTCAGTGCAAAGCATACAAATTTTTCGCCGGTGGTCGATTAAGATTTTCTTTTCGTCGTCTGCGTCTGTCCTTGGCAGCGGATTTTCTTTTGGTCTCAAATGTGTATCCCGCGGCCTTTGTGTGTGATCTCCAGCTGTCTCGTTCTTAAGCCTCATGCAAGTCAGCTAAGGCAAGTTGGCACCTTAGCTGGTCTTTTAATATATATATATATATATATATATATATATATATATATATATATATATATATATATATATATATATATATTACTAGAGAGTTAGAGTTTGAAACTGGAGCTTGGGAGAAATTCAAAGATGGAGACTGGAGCTTATGAGAGAGTCACAGTTGGAGACTGGAGCTTATGAGAGAGTCAGAGTTGGAGACTAGAGCTTACAAGAGGGTCAGAGTTGGAGACTGAGGCTTGAAAATCGGGAGGTCTGTCACTGTGTTGGCACCTTGTTAACCGTCAGACATGGAAACATGAGTTCTACATCATCTGGCCCATTAAACCGCAAGGTCTGAAAAGGGTTTGAATCAGTCATGAGTAAAGATGTTTTTTTTTTATGCATTTACAAAACGATCATGTAAACATTCACCAAGATACCTCCTTCTTCCTTCCCCTTTTCCCAACTGGTCCAGACAAGTGATAGGGTCATTGAGAAACAATTGGTAAAAATATTTCTTTTGCTTAGAATGCCTTAGATCTATATGTGAGTATAGAGGATAACTCTAATTAGCATCTATTTGGTGTATGTATAGAAAACATGAAGATTTTGGACTAGTTATGTAATTTGGAATGTTTTAGATATATTTGCTGCACAGCACACTAAAAAAAAAATTTAATAGCGTGATTGACATGCTACCTGTGTCTTCTGTTTCACGCTTCCCATGGTGGTGACCTTAGAATAATATTTTCGATAAGAGATAAGATTAGGCCTAGCATGTCACTCACCCAGGGCCCAGTGTACCGGTACCGATAATTTGTTACTTTTGTGCACACTAGAAGTTGTGACGTTTTGATCTTACTTCAATAATCTCAAACAGTAGACTTTTTTGACTTTTTGAATATATTTTTTTTCAGCGAGTCTGATAAATAGTATAGCAATCGACACAGAGAGAAATTTAATATTCTACACTGGTACTTTGAACAAGTACATTGTCTCAGTTTTCCTGACGGATCGCACTCAAATATCACAGTTCACTCAAATATCACAGCTCGTAAGGTTGACAGCCCAAAGAGCATCGCAGTCGACAAATTAGCACAGTAGGTATATGAAAAACACAGTCACAAACACACACATAAACTTAAACTTTAATTGACAAATCAATATTTAAAATGATATTTTTTAGCAGTTTATGTAAGGAAGGATCACCAATATGTTTTCCTCTGTCCTTGTTTATAACTTTTAAAGAAATTGCATTATACGGATGACTGTGTTTTGTTTTCATTTTTACATTTTTAAGATTAAATATTTATTCTTTAAAAAAAACACACGCTTTTTAAACAAAGAAACAAGGTTACAAAAGACAGTTTGTGTGGAAACACAAACTCAAAATCGGCCCCCGAAGTGGTCCACCCAGGCAGGCTTCAATATTTTCAGAAAGAACATCCAAATGATATTATATCAAAGACAAATGAGAGATAAGAATGGAGAAAGAAGGTTAACAGATCTTGTGTAGTGCCCCAACGGTCCCGCAGATCAAAGGATAGGTGTATGTGAATGTAAGGTTAGATGTGAACCTGGCCTAACTAGTTCCCCTTTTAGACCTTGTGGTCTATAGGGCAGATGATGTAAAGTTCATCTGTTTTTGTGACCTACGGTTAGCAAACGTGTCATGTAGCCATCACAACGACCAACCCCCGTTACTTTTCTCCAACTAATGTCAGGTACCCATTAGAGCTGAATGGACTCAGAGGCGCCCAAAGATTCCAAAGTTTAAAATCCCAGTCTTCACCAGGATCCGAACCCGGGTCCCCCGGTTCGGAAGTAAAGCGCTTTACCGCTCAGCCACCGTGCCTCCCCTGGCCTAACTGATGTCTTATAATTGATCTAATTGTTTTGAAAATACTCAATCTCTTATTCGAATCCTTAAAAAAAAAATAAAAAAAAAAAAATTCCGCAATAAAAAAAAATGTTCAGAAAAATGAAGTTTATAAGA